>NC_083770.1:25343362-25643362 GCF_963514075.1 Conger conger
ATTGGCTTCAAACCAATGTAATGTAATGGAATGTTACAACTGTACATTACATTTTATTTTGGCTGACGCTTTTATCCAAAGCAACATACAGTTGATTAGACTAAGCAGGAGACAATCCTCCCCTGGAGCAATGCAGGGTTAAGGGCCTTGCTCAAGGGCCCAAAGGCTGTGCAGATCTTATTGTGGCTACACCAGGGTTCGAACCACCGACCTTCCGGTTCCTAGACATGCACCTTAACCACTGCACTACAGGCCACCCTACTGTACAGTCTCCCCTATCAATAAGGTTATATTGAAACTATGAACCAAACTGAATCATTGATTAATTCTAAGTCAGATTTCTCAATATATAATGAAAAAGAAACCCAAATAAATATACTGTGACTATACACTCAGCGAGCGCTTTATTACATATTTATTCAACTATTTTCTATGCTGCTGTAGCCTATCCACTCAGAGTAATGATGTGTTGTGTGTGAG
Source organism: Conger conger (assembly GCF_963514075.1). Classification (NCBI taxonomy): domain Eukaryota; kingdom Metazoa; phylum Chordata; class Actinopteri; order Anguilliformes; family Congridae; genus Conger; species Conger conger. The sequence continues at coordinate 25,343,843 of NC_083770.1, forward strand.
AGATGCTCTTCTGTATACCACTGTTGTAATGTGTGCTTATTTGTGTTATGATCACCTTCCTGTCAGCTTCAACCAGTCTGACACTTCTCCTTTGACCTCTCTCATTAACAACACATTTCTGCCTACAGAACTGCTGCTCACTAGTCTTTTTTTGTTTTTCTCACCATTCTCTGCAAAACCTAGAGACTGCTGTGTGTGAAAATCCAAGGAGACAGATGTGTCTGCCATGTGTAATTTGTTTCCATCAAGGACCACATTTATTTTACCCCTTTAATATGTTTAATTATGTTTACCCTTCATAAAATCTAATAAATGATAATAGATTATACAGTGGCAAGTGCAAGCACATCAAACTCTTTTTTATAATTTATTGTTATTATTATTATTATTATTATTATTATTATTATTATTATTTCTCAGATTACATAATTGCAAATATTCACATCTTTCAAATCTATTTTCTATTTTAAAGTTGTTAAAGATAACTTTTCATTACATTCATAAAAACTCATGATATTGAGACAATAATTATGCAGTAATAACCCGACAGAGGAAACTTGAACACTCTGGTCATACCCATCATACTCATCTGAAATCTATTTGGCAAACCTCAATGGTAAGCAATTTTTTTGCTTTTGGTGAAATCCATTGTGTTTTTTGTGTTTTGTTTCCTCTGGGCTGTATATCCATGATATGATTTTGCCAATAGGCTAGTCGATGTGATTACGGACCTGGGAAGCACTGAGCCCTAATGCAGTAAATGGAGAGAGGCCCATTCTGTAACGGTTATCAATACAGCGGCCGGGAATCAGCTATCGATTCATTGAGCACTTTGATCTGTACGTCAGGGCCCAGGACAGGGAGGCCGCAATGATTTATGATTTTGCAGATCCCGGGCCCTCTGTGGCCCATAGCGGTGGTGCGCGCGGTGCAGAACAACCCTGGCGTGAATTTTTCATAACATCTTGCTCAACACTAATCGCGGTAAGTGTTTCTTGTAAAACGACACTCACAGGTACTCATGCACTCTCCAGTGCACCAAAGCCAGAGCGCTTCCTCCCTAGAATAGCCTGTCGCAGTCCACTGGCTCTTCACAGACAGGTCAGTCTCTGGCGCCTCCCGTAAAAAGGTGGCAATGCGTGGCAGTGACTAATGGGATTTCGCTGCGGGTGACAAAAACTCAAAAGGATGAGGCGGCTTTACTGGCACCTGCAAAAGCCTGTGTTTGCCTGCTTCGATTCCCACTAACAAGATTCCTGGCAGGTACGTAAGTAAGTGTAATCCCATGCTGCCATTGTTCATGTGGACAGTCTGCCGTCTTCCCCCTGCCCTTGCTCGCTCAGTGGGTGAGCAGTTCAGGTGGATTTGGCCGTTTAATTCAGTCAGGGGTCTAAGCCACTGTATATACTATATAACATCAAGGGCTTTCAGCAAATTAATTTAGAGAGCCTTTTAAAATATAACATACGTATCTGTCAGACTGATACCATGGACAACATTCCACATAAGCCTGTAGACTGCATACGTGAAGCAAAGACAACAGAAAGAAAATTTGTTTCTCACAATTGTCTGAATTTTGCTATGGAGGTTGAACTGTGAGGTGTAGTAGAAGGAAATTGATATTGAGTAGGAAATGTAAAAGTGCAGTTTGTAACTGTACATTAATGCTTATCTGTACAGTATATGCTGTACCATTGAAAATCAATGTTTTCTGAAAACATTGTGAAACTCCCACCATCTTTTCTGCCCTGTCATTCATGGGCAAGAACCAGACACTGTCCTACAGTCCAATAGGGGACAGGATAGACGACTGGTGCAGGGGAAGGGGGGTTCTTGGCTCATGGGACAAAGAATATTTTTCAAAGTGACTCCAATGATCCAATTCACTTCCAAGTTATAAAGCCCTTATTGCCAATTCCACACAGTGAAAACATACTCTTCTATATTAGAAATGATCAGTGAACTTAAAAATATTATGAAGATTGCTGCACCTTAAACTACAATGCAAAGCACCAGATTTTACTTTATCAAAGTAAAAGTAATAACCTAAATCGTATTGTTATACATTAAACTTAGTTTACCACTTCCAGAGTGAAATTGAGAAATGCAGTTTTAGAAAGTACCTCAGCTGGCATCAGTTCATTACAGTAGCACACCGAGGACTGGGGTCCTGTCAAAAGCTGAGTTTGAAGCTTTCATGAAGCGGCATAATTGGCTCGCTGCTCCAAGGGAGGGACTCAACAGGGACTAGTAGGGATCGCTGCTGAGGGAGGGACTCAACAGGGACTAGTAGGGATCGCTGCTCTGAGGGAGGGACTCAACAGGGACGAGTAGGGATCGCTGCTGAGGGAAGGACTCAACAGGGACGAGTAGGGATCGCTGCTCTGAGGGAGGGACTCAACAGGGACTTGTAGGGATCGCTGCTCTGAGGGAGGGACTCAACAGGGACTTGTAGGGATCGCTGCTCTGAGGGAGGGACTCAACAGTGACTAGTATGGATCGCTGCGTGCATGCGCCTCGGAATTACGGTTTCAGGCTGTGAGACGAGACAGCTTGAAGATGGGATGGGGTCGTAAGCAGTGTATCCCCAGCTAACACTAATTGGATTAGATCGGGTACAATTGGCTACCAAAAAAAAAAAAAAAAAAAAAAAAAAAAAAAAACAAGCAACAGAGGTACCCTGCAGAGGTACCATACTACAATTGAGCTGCAGCAAAATTAGAAAGTAATGCAGCAATTCTGAATGGGACAGACCCAAATGACAAGCAAATGGCAGGTTTGCCAGCAGCCTTCTCTCCTGACCCCACAGAGGGAAGTCAAGTCTTGTTTGTGAGTGAACAAGAGTGTCTCATAAATATTGCACACAACAGGTTTGTATACCTCTATCAAAAATGCAACAAACCATGCGTAAGCTGCTCTCAGTGAAGTAAAAGGACCTTTTGTGTTAACATCTATTATTTTTCTATTATTGCAGCTGGTTTACAGTGGAATGGTGACCAAGTTTGTAGTTTTCTTATTTATTTATTTATTTTTAGCTCAGCAATGGTAACTAGATACAAAGTTACCTCACAAACAAAAGAGAATATTTGCACTGTGTTGCGAGCTGACTTGATCAGCAGAATATAAGCAGCAACAGAACTGTATTGGCTCACAACTGAAATTCTGACCCCAGATTGTAGTTTTAACAAGAGAGAATTTGCACTATGTTGCTGGCTGACTGAAAATGTTGCTCGCGAGAACATGTATCTGTAGTCTTATGTGATTAATAATGTAGATACAAAGTACACTGACTTGACACTTGGGTAATGCTCACAAATGCACTTTCTCCAGGATGTTTTGGCCCACTGGTCATGCTGTGTAGACTCAAATGAAAGTTTCTTTTTCTTTTCATTAGCTGTTTTTATTGAAATGTAGACATATTATAAACTCAGCATAACATTTATCTGGAATACCCCCTTTTTGGCTGCAGTCATACCTGCCAGATATTATGTCTCTTTATGTTTGTGATTGGATTTGTCATGTAAAAGGTGAAGGGCAGGACCCATTGGAAAGTGCTTGTTTGTCAGAGAAGGATTCTATTATTTTCTACCAAAATGTCTGTACTTCGGGGCAATCCCACATCATGTGCATGAAAGTGTTCAAATTAAAGTGTTTTTAAGAAGAAAGAGATAAGAAAAGCAGTAGATAAGATGTAGATTAAGAAGAAGAATATACTGACAAAGATAAGAATAAGAATACTTACTCTTTTAAATATGAATAAATGATTTTTTGAAATTTTTATAAAGAGGACATCTAGTCAGGCACCAGCAATTTCTTATTTATCTGTGTGAACAGCAACAACAAAAACAAAAAAAAAGCAGAGACTGTCCTTAATTAGGTTATTGTCCCCTGTGATAAATGAAGCCACAGGCAGGGAGACGCTTTCCCAGAGTCAGTGTGGCTGAATTATCGGATGGAAACGCTCTCATTTATAGCTTTCCCTTAAATTACTGCATTAGGTTTATTAGCAGTTAGAACTCTGCAAGCACTTCAAATTAAGTTCTCATGCTGGGGAGGGACATCACTCTCTGAGCTGATGCCTAGAATTTCCTTACTGTGCCCCCAAGACATACCCTCACTCCCGAACTGAAGAAAATCACAATCCTTTTTTTATCAGCATGTGCAATGATATAACCACAGGCGTACACACATACAGTACATGATGACACCTGCAATGGTTGTGAGGTAATCCAAAATGGCAGGTCTGTATGCTTGCTGCTGTGTTTGTCAGGTATAGGTAGGAAATTAGTCAAGGGTCTGGATTTCGTGAAGGAAGCTGCACGTTTTTACATAAGACCCCCCCCCCCAACAAACACACAAACATTGTAGCTCCCATGAGGAGGTCACTTGAAGTCAAACTCATCAATACCCAGTTGGAGAGACTTATGTTTCGCAGGTACAGCTCTCCTTTACTGCTGGCCCCCAATCTGTCAACCGCCTCTCAATAAGCTAATAGTTCTAATGTGTGAAAATTGATTTCAAGGGACCTGCTACCTCCTCCCATCTCATCCCCTTTTCTTTCACTCTCCTTTTTTCCCCTCCTCATTCTGCTGATTTACGCTCTATTTGTTATTGATAAGCTGCAATTGATTTTGCTGGGTAATAAAATATTTAGTGTGTGAAGGATTTGGGGGCCTGTGAGGTAGGGGGTGTGTATGGGGATGGGAATGTACTGTATTTGCTGAATTGTCTTTCTCATTCACAAGCTTGACCACGCTTGATGGAGGTTCAGAGCAGGATGGAATAGATGAAGATGTACAGCCTCCACATTGGAGTGGACCAGACAAGCCTTTCAAAGACACTCATAATTTTTCTCAGTTAAGCAGTAAAGTGAGCGGCTTAATCACTGCTTAGCTGTTACTGATTAGCTTAAGTGTTCCTGCTGCAGTGCGGACCGACAGAGGCTGGCCTCTCCAGAGTGATTGACCATGCCTCTCTTGTCTGCCTGTAATCATGGGGACAGGCATGGGGTCCCATGTGGTATTAAGTGAAAAGCACCTCATGAAAGCCAAAAGGGAGGAGAGATATTGACTCACAACATAATTTTCCTTCTCAGGTCGGCACAGGAAGAAGGCTATGTACACCTCTACAGGAAACAGAACCCTGTTAGGAGATTAAGCTGGACACAATGGTACACATGTACACTATTTGACAGTCCGCCTTCAACACAGGTTCCTGTTTGTCTTTTGAGAGGCTTTCGGTAGCTTGCTGAATGCAAGGAAAAACAGCCTGTTTTCAATGAGCGGGTATTGGCTTCCCACCAAGCGGGTAGTGTAATTAGGTAAGTGACCTGCTGCACAGAGCAGGTACATGAATGAAATACTGCAGACTCAGCCCTTTCATTATGAAACAATAATATCTAGTGATGCAGGACCAAAGAACCCCCTTGTAAGACCTGTCAGTGTTGGAATAGCAAAATGACAACCATTTATGTTACCCTGTGGTTCTATAAGCGTGGAACCTGGAACATTAATTATTTTGATTATTTATTTTTTACTTTAAAACAAGAACACTAAACAAGGCCTAGCAAAATGGCCCTCGAAGTGTGACAAAGACTGCAAATAAAAGCTTGTGGATTATATGATATCAAATTGTCAGCTTTCTTGGCATAAGACATGGTCAGGAGTTGAAGTGGGCAATGTTCATTCCAAGTTATGGCTGGAAATTGGACATACACATCCCTGTGTTGGGCGCCAAAATATAATTTAACGATACTATCTAGTGATGCAGGAGCAAAGAAGCCCCTTGTAAGACCTGCCAGTGTTGGAATAGCAAAATTACAACCATTCATGTTATTCTGTGGTTCTATAAGAGTAGATCCTGAAAATAAAAACTAGCAGCTATTCTATTAAATTACCCTGAAGCACAAATAACAGCCCAAATGCCTATCTACTCTACTAGGAGCTGCCTTCGGAGTGCCTTGCCTAATCTGACACTTTCTGAGCGGTCACGGAAGGATCTAAGACACAGCACAGAGATCTGCACATTGCTCTACATTTTCCCCTTTACAAAAATCTCCTTTAAATTTTCTTTAGCATTAGGTCAAAGGGGCTCACTCTGGGATTAGCAGCTATTATTTCAGACGAGAATGATACAACGTTAATCCATAAATCATCCTTAATCTCTCTTTCAATGAAGGCTTTCGGATTTTAAAAGAATTACATATAGGGGTGTAACTGAAGAGCATAACGTTTATGGATGGCAGTGGGGGGAGTATGTGTTTCACATTTGATTATATTAGGCAAAGATATTATCGGCATTGGCTGGTCTTCCACCCTACAGTATCAAACAAAACAATAATGATTAAGGGTTAACACAGAGGATTATACATCATTAGATAATATACTATATTACACTATAATGTACTACATATCATAATGTACAGTTAAATACATAAGTACTAGGGCAGTGACACAGTTCTTGTCGTTTGGCTCTGTATTCCAGCACATTGGATTTGAAATGAAACACTGAATATGAGGTTAAAGTGCAGACTTGTCAGATTTCATTTGAGGGTATTTATAGGAATTGCAATAGTAGGAAGCACAGCCCTTATAGTCCCCCATTTTGGCTGCTCAGCTGTTTCTTCGCCAGCTGTCTGTTTTTGTATCATTGCTTCTGTAATGTTCCTGAGTTTGTTCTGTTTGTTTTAGTGATTATTCATATTTATTATTGTTATTTATTCATTATCATGCATATGTGGTTATTGTTCCCATTACAGTTATTACATTCATGATCCCCTGTTATGTCTGTGTCTGAATGTTTACGAGCTCGAGTCACACCCCTGTCTTTGTGCTCCACTATTCGGGTGTTTACGATAGTTCCGGGGCTCAACCTTCCAATCTTGCATTCCTTACTTCCGGCTTCTTTCGCTAGTTAATGTTGTAAAGCACTATTCTTACTAACAACTACTAATTTAGATATTGTGCAGTACTAATCATATTAATACACTTACTGTCTGTCTAACTAACAAACTAACAGTCACTTAATTTGGGTAGTTTAAATTTAATCACGTAACTATCTCCTATTTTCCATGCTGTTCTATAACTCTGCCTACCAATGCTATCCCTGAATACTTGCTTAGTTTCAGCGAAGTGTTCGTACTTGTCTCTTATTATCACTACATCACCAACTATGCAAATGTCCACTCCCTAATCCGGAGCCTTATGTCTTACATGTGGGTCTATGTGCATTCAGTCCGTGTTTTTCATCTCCCCCTGTTATTGTATCATTAGCCTATTAAAATGGTAAATGGTTGGCATTTATATAGCGCACTGTACAATTGATGCTTCTCATTCACCCATTCATACACACACTCACACACCGACAGCGATTGGCTGCCAGGCAAGGCGCCGACCAGCTCGTCAAGAGTATTTGGGGGTTAGGTGTCTTGCTCAGGGACACTTCAACACAGCCCTGGCGGGGGATCGAACCGGCAACCCTCCGACTGCCAGAGGACTGCTCTTACTGCCTGAGCCATGTCGCCCCTATTATGTTTCCCACCTGTTGTCTATTTGTTTAGCCCACCTTTCTCCTGAGCCCCGCCTAGATTGTCACCTTCCCTCATGCATTTAAACCTCTGTCTCCGCATTGTTCATTATCAGAATGCTGCTTATATTCAGTGCTGAGATTAGAGATGAGTATGCCTGTTTATTGACATTCCTATACGACACCCCTTTGATTTGATTAGATATCTGAGTTTGTCTTGTCCTCTTGTTTTGATGGCCCATTTGGTTTTGATTATTTTTGCTACATCTTCGGCTTGGATTTTTACCTCAGCCCTTTTTGTGCCTCTGTTTTTCTGACCTCCTGGATTTTGACCTTTGTTTTTTTTTTTTCGACCATTCTTTTGCTTTTTGATTTGAGTACTGTCTGTTGATCTCTTGGCTCTGAACTTGGACTGAATCTATGTTTTTGGATTATCCGTTGGTCTGTTTTTGGGTCCTCAGTACCGTACATAACAAGAAAGTTTACAAAAGGTCTGGAGTTGATTGGTGTGGTATCTGAAATTGGAGTCTGTTGCTTTTGTAGCTCAACATAAGCAAGACACATTGCAGAAAGTATGTCAAAATCAACTGTTTGCTACATTGATAGGAAGCAAGAATTCACTGGTGCACTTAGCAATAGTAAGCAACCTGGCAGACCAGCAGGGTTATCTCAGCTAGTTCGCTAGCAGAAGCACAGTTAAGTGCAGCAAAGTGTTGCAAGTTACTGCAAAAACACTCACTGATGACATAACCCTCAAATTCAAACTAATGTTGATGCACTTAGCTAGGAGCGATCTTCAAGTACAGTGAAGTGTAGCGAAGGCTTGTGGCTGGCTAACGTGACAATGCTCACCGATGACATTTATTTTTCCTTTAGCCGGCTGAGAGGCCAAGGTTCGAATACAATCTCGACATCAACGTATTACACGTGGAAGGCCACTGTAGTGGATGACTTTGGATTTGCTATATGCACAACGTAGTGCCATATGTAATTCTGCTAGAAAATAAGCCAGCTTCTTTACATTCTCCTTTGAGATGTGACATAGGCCATTAGCTATCTAACTTACCATCTATCTAACTTATGCTAGTTTTTATTACTGTAATGTTACTTTTTGTGTTTGGTTGTAAATTCTGTAGTTTGATCATGCCTGTACCTAAAATGCCTTTGGCTGAAAAGATTTTGAAATTTTAAAGATGCAAGAGTTGAGTACTATTGAGTACTGCTATGTGCTAAAATGTATGGCCTCTGCAAAATTAAATATGACCCATAGCTGCCACACGTTTCTATCAATGGAGAATTTAAGGAAAATGTACGTAGATAATTATCAGATGTGAAAACCATAACAAACCTTACAAATAAATCTAAATTTTTTTAGATAGTCAACTGCTAGCTTTCATTACATTGTCCTTACAAATTCACAGAAACAAGAACACTTTGGGCATAGATGTGTCAGAATTTAATACACAGTTTGACAAATATATATAGCCTGCTTATTACTTCCTTTGCCCTAAATTCAAGCTGTGAGGCATCTCATTTTTCCACATGGACCTGAAGCTGTGCGCCCAGTCACCTGATCCTTGTTAAGGCCCTGAGACACTAAGCCGGCCGTCGGTCATAGTTGGACCGCCTTTGAGCTTTGGTGGCCTAACGTCAGCCGTAGTTTCTGTTGTGTGTCCCACACCGTTGGCAGCAGTCGGATCTTATCAGTGGCTTTTCGGCTGAGTCAGCATATTGTATTGGTGGCGGAGGCCGTTTGGCCTACCAAATCGCTGCAGGAGAAGAGAAACAGAAGTGAGCAAAGCAAGCAAAAATCACGTTAAAGAGGGCATGCTTCATGTTCATTTCTTATTAAAAATGGAATAAAGGAAGCTAATTTAGTGTATTTTGAGTGTTTATATCGCTGGTGATAAGTGAAAAAATGTCCCAGCTTTTTTCACACAGTAACTAGAAAACAGACAAAAAAATTATTCTTTTTCATTAATGTCCCAACAACATGACACTGCATTTTACGTGATTAATATTTTGTAACCAATTTATAGTGGGGTTTTACTGTAAAACTACGTGTAGGCTATAGTTATTTATTTATGTATTTATTTATTGTAATTTGAGATTTTTAGAAAAGCATGTTCCTGTTGATGAGTGCCCTCTGTTTTATGCATCAACTCTCCACAAGCATGAGGCTATACAAGCAAGGGTTCTCGGAGGAACATGCGGTCTCAGGCGGGCACGGGTCCCGGGTCTCTTTCTTCTTGACCTGGATGGGTCTGGAGTGGCCTAAAAAGCATATGTCCTATACACTGGAGAATAAGGGCAAGATGTACAGATTGAGCTGGCAGCTGTTAGCTAGCAATAATCTGTCCCCATTCCAATATCGAAGCAACGGTACTAACATTAGTAGGAACAATGTATCCCCACTGCACTAATCTTAGTTAAGCAACGCTATTGCAATAATGTATCCCCACTGCACTAATCTTAGTTAAGCAACGCTATTGCAATAATGTATCCCCACTGCACTAATCTTAGTTAAGCAACGCTATTGCAATAATGTATCCCCACTGCATTAACGTTAGCTAGCTTGCTAAACACACTGACACACACAAGTTAAGTTACGTTCATTTCGATAACAAAGTAGATAATGGTGATCTACAAACACAGAGTAATTTTAAAAAAAAGTGTGAACATTCCATTGCAAACTGACCAATAGAGACAATAGACCAGACCTATCCACTATATCAACACGTAACGAGACACAATGAGGATTAGGTGAGTGCAATCTACATGGGGAAACACATCTCAGGTGCGGGGGGCGTCACAGACAGGGTAAACTCAAAACATGAGAACATTAGAAAATAGAAACAGGGAGATTGTGAAATGATTATGAAACAGAGACTCAAAATGTGACCGTGCACCGCTCCTCCGCACCATACCCCTCCCACTCCATCATGAATTGACAACCTCGCCCACAGCCCCGGACGTCCAGGAGGCGGCAAATGTTGTATGGAAAACTGGGTGGATGCGACATAAGTCTGACTGTTAGTCTCAGGATGGAACCTGGAGGAGAGGCAGAGGAATGCCCGATGAGGTTATAAAAGACCCAGAACCTACGAGTGAACTGGGGCCCACGGTCAGAAACCACCTCCCAGGGAAGGCCATGTACCTGGAAGACGTGGGAAACCAGGAGCTCCAAAGTCTCTCTGGCGGAGGGTAGCTTTGGCAGGGCAACAAAATGAACAGACTTTGAGTACCGATCGACAATGGTGAAAACGACCATATTCCCATCAGAGGCAGGCAGTCCTGTAAAAAAGTCCAATGCAATGTGGGACCAAGGATGTCAGGGTATGGACAGGCACAGGAGAACACTGCTGGGACACTGATTGGAGGCCTTGGACCTGGCACAAGCAAGCATGTACTCCATGGTATCCTTCTTCACGTGGTCCACCAGAACCAATGGGGTGCGTGCGACTCCAGGATGGCAGGCCAGGGGTGAATCGTGAGCCTAGGACAGGACTTGGGAACAGGGATGGGATGTATAGGTGATTAGGTGGCTGAAATGTGTTTAGGGCACACTGTTCACGTGGGCAAAGAAGAGGGCTGCAGTTTGAAAACAAGGGAGCCCTGGGCAAGGAAGGTGCAAGACCCCGGCTCTCCTGAGTAACACTCTGGTGGGGGCAGCTAAGGCTCCTGGAATCCCTGTGTAGTCACTATGGCTTGGGACTTGCAACAGCGGAACTGGTGGTCTGGGCAGCAGCAGTGGAGTCTCATGCGCAGGACAAAATGTGTACATATTCCAGCTGTGGCGACTATTGCCGGGATAGAATGGGAACGTTGTGTGGGAGGTTCCATTACATATTTTATTTCTTCCAGAAGCACAATTATTTGTATGGCTCATTGTTTTGTCACAGAAATATTATTTCCCTGTTTCATTCCGTTATTCTTTGGAGAATAACTAGCCTAATCAAAACAAACACACAACCCTGTTTTTATTATTTAAGCATGCTCTGTTTCTAAGAATGTTCTGTGAAATGCAAAAATGATGTCTTTCCACAATGGACGAAAATGTTCAGCCTACTATTTTTTACTAGCGGCAACAATTTTTTTTAACTTCAAACACTGTTACTGTCACTATATTGGTTCATTGAATACATTATTTTCTAATATTCTGTGACAAACACCCAGCCTTAATTATTGCTTGGCATAATTAATATTTATTTGTCGCAAAAGGCTTAGTACATCTGGCCCATAGTGTTTCAATAAGAAGGGTCACTGATGTATAACCAAAAGTCGTACAAAAATCCAATAGTCAAAGCTGAGGACTACTTCTGTAGTAGGCTCTCCCTGTAGCTCACATTTAGGAATGGGAGCATCCTGGGTTAACAGTATCTGTAAAATGCCAGGCTCTTGGTCCCACAGCAGTCCCCTGACCCCTGCACTACTTTGCTTGTAAAAACACCCACAGGGGGTCCGAACAAGTGAAGAAATGGAAGCCATGTGACATAAGACAGCACCTATAAATATGAGCGAGATCACAGGGGCACTTAATGTAAGGGCAGGCAGAGCTCTTTTTTACCACCACATCTACAATGTCTTAAAAAAGGCTTGTCGTGTCATATGAAACCAATAAAATGCGAACACTTCCTCATAGGGAAAAAAAGGCCCCCTAACCTGCCACATTTCACTGTCTGTAGTCTGCATTTTCTTAATTCTCAGAAGAGAACATGAGCCTCTCGAGAAACATTCCAAGTATCTTCAGAGCAGGAACACTGCATTAACAGCTTAACGTAATACTCACATGGGTTTGTAGTTTATCTAAAACCACCAAAAGTAACGGTACAGGTAATATTACAGGATGGTGCATTGGCTTTTATTCTTTTTTGTTTTTGCATTTCCAAATGATTTATCAGTGCAGACGTTCATAACAAATATTTTATTTGTTTAAATAAAAATGTGGTGAAATCAGTGGCGGAGAAGCATAATTATCCACCTCTGTGAAAATACCACGAATGTTACAGCGTTTTCACACCTGTAGGTTGGTTGCTTTGTTCCGAATCATGGACTAATACGTTACAATGTTGGACTTTCCCTTTGTTTCGTTTTGTGTTCACGTGGCATTCTTTACCAGTGGACAATAACTTGTAAAAAAAAATGACACGTACAAGCAAACTGTTCTCTCATTGGTCAGAATATTAGTGCAGGAAATTTATTGTCTTCCATTGGAAAAAAAAGCTAAGTAATGAAAATCAAGCAGCTGCGTGTAAGGACAATTGCATGAGTTGTGATGGTATGATATCTCTGGATGGTATACCAGTGTTCCGTATATGAGCAAAATATTTAGTTTGAATGCGAATCAGGGCTACATCTCCAAAACAATGTGTTGATGCATTTAATAAGATTAAACAGGCTGCCTCCAGACACCTCTGTAGGATTTGTTGTCTATCTTCCTGTTTTCAGCTACCTAGAAGCTGCCCTACAATTCAATGCAAAATTATTTTTCTAGTGGTGAACAAGTGTAAACAATAATTTCTTCATGTGTTTCTTAGGTTTTTATACTTTAGTCTTGATGTTACACATGTGCCCTTTAAATTCAGACATCATCCATGTCTCTGCTATGTGCCACACAGTGAAACAGTATTGAAAACAGGCCTGGGGGTAAAGGGTTAATTAATTGTATGGATACCAGGACACATTTTAGTCTATTATGCATTCTGAAATATTGCACCCACATATAAAATTACTCCTACTACATAATATTTTATAAATAGTATGAAAACAAAATAGTTATGTTTCCAAATTTATGTACTGACTAATTATCACTACCATACTTACTGTCTATTTGTCATTATATTTATGTAAATATATTCTTGCGCGTGAAATATTTTTGGAATACAGGCCTAGTGAAACAATATGAATGAGAGCCGCTGAAGCAAGTTTGCGCTTCATTTGTTTGCTCACTTTCAGCTTGAGGAAGGAGACCTTTACTTTACAAGGCAACTCGCAGACACATGAACAACACATTACACAAAGACAGCTCTTGCTGATAACGCACCCTCAGTTCCTATAATTCAATTAACAGATTAACTCATTTAGCCACTTGTGTCTGCAGTCCAAGTATGTCCAGAAATCTGGAGATTGGTGGAATGACATTGACCATACACATCATCATTAGCTCACAGGAAGTAAGCTGGACAGCAGGCAAGTGGGTTCTCAGCTATGATGTGGCTCTTGCATTTCTGTCTGGCTAAATGTACTACTGCCCTCATAAGTATCCTTGGAACTAAATTTTGTCATGGCCCTGGGGGGAAATGCCCTCATGAAAAATAGAATTACTTCTCCAGTATGATGTTGGACTGTATAAATGGTCTTTAATTTTCCCTGGGGGGAAGTCACAATCAGTGCTAGAAAGTTTCTGGGTCTGTAATGAGAAGGAGTAAATGGGGCAGTAGATTTTGTTTCTGTATGATATAATTCTCTGCCTGCCATAAAGGTGAAACACACAAGCTTCATAATGATGCAGATTTTGACATAATGAACCTTCAACTTTTTTCCTCTTTTTATTTCCTTTCACCAGGCAGTTTTAACCAGTCTCGCTCTTGAGTCAGGGTAGATGGTTGCCTTTGAAGTTTTTTTGTGTCATATTTTAAGCCTCTGGTTTTTGTTCTGAACTGACACCTTAGATGTGTGACTGGATTTAAGACATATTGCCTGTAATATCCAGGTAATAAAGGCTCGGGAGAGACAAAAATTATATACCGGGCTGATTAAGACAAGAGACATGCACAAGAATTAGGAGAAAGAGATCAGACAAAAGTACCATTATGAACTTAATAAATTATACCATGCTTTATTTAGTCTTTTTTGTCACATCTCAACACATCCTAAGAGAGATTATATTGAATCTATTTGCTTTAATGTTTTGAGTAGACATTTCCTCTTTTCTTTAATTATTTGTTAAAGTTTTAAAGTATTTGTCTTGTCAGAACTATGCATACATTTAAAAATCTACTGACATCCACTCCACCACCCCTTTCCTGGTCTTTACAAACACTTCATATATAATTTTTCACCAAAAAATAGCACCAACTAAAGGCAAGTAATAGTACTGCAATTCCACATCTCAAAAAGAAGATGAAAGACAAACCGGGACTATATTGTAGATGGAATGTATCATCAGCATGTCATTCTCAATTACATCATAAGTGAGCAGAATTCATTTTGTCTAGTATCAGTAACAGACAGGCTAAAGTACCTTTATGAGCTAAAACGTTTGTACGCAAAAGCATATTTTTCAGAGGATGCATTATGTTATTAGTTTCTTCAGGTTACAGAAACATCAAGGAAAATATTGCTTTGGAAATGTACATAATTTAAAAAAGATTACACATTTTAGGAGGTTATATGGCAAATGTAATAGACAACATTTTTTAAATAAAGCAAACATATTTAGAGGCAAATGTTTGTCAATAAACTCGTTGTCAATTTCTACTGACAATGAGTAATGGAATTAATTAATATTGGGAGTGAATATTTGCTTGCAAATAAAAACAGACAAACCAACTCATGCCATTCCTGGTTCAGGTTTAGTTATTGCACAATGATTTCAACCTTCAGTTTTCAGGTATAAAACCTTTTAAATACTTATATATAATAATACATGCTGACAAATCCCCAACAATAAGGCACTGGCAGTTTGCATATGAATGATGGTGAACCATTTAGTTTTATCATATCAGTGTTAAAAAGGCCATGCTTTTAAGGAAATCACTGTAATGTACAGTACAATATTGATGCTGTCTGAATGAAAGCCTTTTATTTGTGAAAAGATGCGGGTCATGTTTGTCTTGTGGAGACATTCTTGCACCGACTGCTGTACCTTCTCTTTGGCCACATCTGTCCAACAAGTACCTCAGGAGACTTGAAGACTTTTATGTTTAGGGGAACCCACATGTGACAGGCTAAATCATTACTGGGGCATACATACAGCACTCATTTGAGCAAGGAAGCAAGATGTACCAGTGTGGGGATATAGGAGGGGGACACGAATAGGACATTGAAGGAGTTACTTGATGTTTTTTGGCCATGATGAAATGGCGAAATGGAAACTAAAATTCAAATAATTCATTTCAACATGCTTTTCTTTATGTTTCTTTTTTAATACGTGTATCAATTATTGTAAGAGACCACTGGCAAGTAAATCTAATTGTTGTAACTTACACATTCTTGTAATTTTAGTGAATGTAAAATAATGTAATTGTAATGTAATCATTATGTGCATATGCATTACATGTCATTCTCAAAACATATGGATGTCGGACACCCATGACGAGACATTACTTGACTTATACAGAACTGAAATAAACTGAAATACTTGTAAAAGAGTTGCTTCATCTATTGCCTGGTAAGCAGCTGGAATGGTTTATTTGACTCAATAAAGTCCTAAGCTCTGTCCAGCCAATATTGTTTTTATTTGGACAATTAAATCACCTTCAATGCATTGCAATGTTGCAATGTTCAAATAGCCTAGGTTTCCGGGGATCACTGTGCATGATGATTTTTTTAAACGGTATGATTCTAAAAACGGTATCATTTGAATATCACCATTTCAAATCCCGTTTTAACCCATTTCTATTTTTTTCATTACTGTGACCATAATATTATGTCCAAAGATGATAAGGTTGCTTACACATGTATGCAATGAATTACATTTATATTCCTAAAAACTATACAATGCTCGACATTGCCGCCTGGTGGAGTTTTAGAATTGGTGGTTTTGAGACTGCAATCATGACGTCCCAAATGCTTTTGCATTGACCAATGTGCGGTGGCGCAAAATACTCATCCAGTATGAATATTTATGTTATGTGCGCTCCCAAATTCAAATACCAATGCGCAGGTCTGCTGCTAAAATAATCTAATTATCCACTTAAATAATGCCTTATATTGTGTGATTAAAGATTGCAGAGATAGTAAAGCATCTGTTTACGCCTTGCAAAAAGATTAATGTTTCTATTATATAGAAAAACAAAACATTGCAAAATTAGTCAAGTTGAAGGTTAAAAAATTATTTACCCCTAATACATTGTACAATTATGAACAGAAGAGGATGGGTTTTGCAAAGACAACAGTTCTTAAGCCAGATGCTGTGCCAACTGTCGATCCAGATCAAGATAAGGCTTGTTTCTCTTTGTACTTTAGGTGTTTTAGGGCGGCCTGTAGCGTAGTGGTTAAGGTAAATGACTGGGACACGCAAGGTTGGTGGTTCTAATCCCGGTGTAGCCACGATAAGATCCGCACAGCCGTTGGGCCCTTGAGCAAGGCCCTTAACCCTGCATTGCTCCAGGGGAGGATTGTCTCCTGCTTAGTCTAATCAACTGTACGTCGCTCTGGATAAGAGCGTCTGCCAAATGCCAATAATGTAATGTAATGTAATGTTTTTACTTTCGGTGTTATGGTAAGCATCCATTCGGGCTAGTTGTCGTTCTGCTATTAATCTAATCAAGCCAAGAAACTTTACCTTCAATCTCAACCCCCAATTTACTTGCTGTCTGGCTATCGATAATTTTGATAATGTAGCAACCAGCTGTACTTATCTTATGAACATATAGCTAACATTAGCTGATGAGTGTAGCATTACTTTATTCTCCAGACTGTTATAACGTTACTTCCGCAAAAAGAGTCAAACGATAATGTTATGTGCTAACCTAGGTCATCCTATATAATATTAGGGTCCAAAATTGTAAGCTACCAGTATATGATGGTATTACTATTATGTTACAGCTAACAATCAATTGAAGCCTACAGATCACATTAAACTTACCTCCCCAATCTAATTGATGACTGGCTATCGATAATGTTACCTGCTAATGTAGAGATGAGCTATTCTTACCGTTATTTGTCCATCTTGTATAGCTAGCTGAGGAGTTTACTTTATTCTCCAGACGGTCATGCTGCCGCCAATTTGGCCAGGTGGGTTTTCTAGCTAAACACCAATCAAGCAAGCAGAGGTGTCACACACTACACATCTATCTATCTATCTTTCTGTCCATACATACATACACACTTACAAATTGAGTTAACGTAAATTCACCGTGTTCCAAACGCTAAGTTAGCGCACTATGTTCTGAGCAGTGCAACTTTCATGATGAATAAATGAAAAATTACTTCCAGATCTGCTTTGGTTTTTGTGTGTGTGTGTAGTGTAATTCCTTCCGTTTTCATTAAAACTTGGTACCAGTCACATACGTGATCCATTTCAACATACAGTGACATGGTAAGTGCTCCAAAGTAACATTGTGGAGGGGAAGATGTTGCTAACAATAACAGGGATGTTGTGGTGTTATTTGTAGTTTTATCTATAATTATTAGTCAAATTCACATCAATCAAATTGTTTTAGTGTCTGAGAGAGTCAATAAGCAACCATAATCATAAACCACATTCCTCAGGAGAAAAAACGACCATTGAACGGACGTTAACTTCTTGTGCGAGTGGCCGCATCCGGTGAGTTTACGTTACCAGATACTACCCTAGTTAGCAAGATGATTATAGCGGACTGTAGCCTTATATTTTTCCTGATCTTAGTAGGAAATGCACATTAGCTATCGATGTGGTGCTGATACTATAGCCAGCTAGCTAGCATAACATTACATTATATTACACTCACCATTCTGAGGCTAGTTGATCACCATGAGTGACTTTGGGTCCCGCTTTAGCGAAAGCAACAGTTTCATTTCGGCAAGGCCTAGAATTAAGAGCAATGGGCCCATACCTATACGGCTCAATATTTAAAATACTGTTATTGCTCTACTCAATTGCACTAGCTAATGTTGGACGTGAGTGGCTTGGGCTGTCAATCAACAATGCATAAATAATTAGGACAGAACTGACTGTCACGTTTCAGGTCTGTCTCGCCATGTTTTATGTTTATTCATTTTGTCTTAGTCACGTATTGTCTTATCATGTATTATGTTAGTCTAGGTTCGTCATGTTGTTTAGTTTATTTCTCGTTACGATTTATTTTCTCGTCATGTCTAGTTATGTTTCGTTACGATTATATTACCTTGTTATGTTGAGTGGTTATCGTCTTAGTTTCGTTTTGTGTTATGTTTTGATTTATGTTTATTGTTACGTAGACTGGTTACTGTTTAAACATACACTTTTACATGTCTTTCCGCAAACCTTGCGTTCCACCTTTTCTCTCTCTCTCTTTCTGTCATTCACACCCTAATTGTTTCCATTTGTCTATTTACTAAAACTACTAACGCTATATCAGGATTGGGTAGAACTAACAAACTAATCATGTGTTCATGTTACCTTATGTTTCTCGTGCATGTCATTTACTAATTTACTAATGCTAGGGCAGGATAGGTTTATTACTAACGATTACTAATTACCTTGTTAGAATTGTCATCCATCGCACCTGTTTTCTATTTCCTTGCTGTGCTCAAACTAATTGTCTACACCTGTCTACACCTGCATTTATATCCCAGTCGCGCTGTCTGCCTCTTGTTTACAATGCAACTCTTGAGCATTATTTACTGTTTGATTCACGTTACGATCCAAGCCTGTTTTACCGACCATTGTTTATTGATTTCTGTTTCGTTGACCATCGTTTGTTTTTTGACCACGTCTTCGCCTACCGTTTTTGTACCTTTGCCTCGCTGATTGTTTCATGGTTTCGACTTCCGCATCGCCCTCGACTACGACTCTGCCTGCCGTCCGCCTGTACTTCTGCCCCGCTGACAGCTCTCCTGCTACCGGACCTTCCTGCACGTCTACCGACTACGGGTTTGCCTCTTCCCTCGGCACCGTGCTTTTTGTTTGTTTATTGTTTGTTTGGCTGGATCTACGTGTATGGACTTCGTCCCGAATAAAGCCCTGACGGGACTTTATCTAACCATTGTTTCTGAGTCGTGCATTTTGGGTCCAACCCC
Organism: Conger conger; assembly: GCF_963514075.1. Lineage (NCBI taxonomy): Eukaryota > Metazoa > Chordata > Actinopteri > Anguilliformes > Congridae > Conger > Conger conger. The sequence goes on from NC_083770.1 coordinate 25,363,292, forward strand.
CATGCACCCGTCTCACTGACACGCCCTGCCAGTCTTGAGTTAGCTATATGAAGAAATTCAGGTTTTACATCAAAGCAAGTTTTTATCTTTTCAAAGTCTAATAAGTATAATAATAATAATTATATATATATATATATATATATATATATATATATATATATATATATATATAGTAACTAAAAGAACCATTTAAATGTAAGAAAAGGGAGGCTGCACAGGGACTTTAAACTAATATGTTCTTCTTGGTCATCACCCCAACGAATCAGTGTAGTGGCTGTTTCTTTCAGGAGTTTCTGTGCGTATGAAATGTGCTGTTCAAGCTGGAATAAGTAGTGAACTAAAAGTGGTATGAAAATGGCTGAAAAAGGTACAAATGCTTGTCTCTGTGACAGTACTCTAAAAAATGCTTGGAAAACATACTCATTTGTAGCCAAAGACAACACTGTACTTTCAGGGTACATTCGGGAAAGAAGGGAAAAAAATGTATCCTTGAAGAACAAAATTGTACCTCTACTATTACTTTATTTCTGAGAGGGAAGGGTTAAATGGAGCAAACAAAGAGACCTGTGGTTAAAAGTCTGCATCCTGTGCCCTCCCATATAATTACATTTTGTTGGTGTTGCTTGCACTATTAGAAATATTGTATGTGACTGTCTGTTGTTAGGCGTTAAACAAACTCAATTGTCAGTAATTATTCTGAAGCAGACCGCTTGTGAAACGTATTTGCCACTGATTGCCAGGAAATGTATTCTCATGAGTTACTGTACATTACCCACACAAAGTGCTCAGCATATATACTGCACAACGAAAGCACAGGGAAATGTTTCTGGAAGAGTCATAACATTCAGCTCAGTTGAAAACCTTTTGGTTTTGTTTTATGGAAAACTTTGTATATTAAAACCGATACAAAAAATATGCTTGAAAATAAGGGAAGTTCACTGCGATGCCAAATGTAGATTTTCATGATTTGCACGATGTACAATTGAAAGAAATAGGAAACTTGAAATAAGTAAAGTGAACTAATAACTGTGTTCCTCAGATGTTACCGTCTTTCTCTTTCAAATACCATTTCCGTCACAGGTCAAAGCAAAGTTATTGTCTCTGCTAATGCAGAAATAAAAAGTGTGCTCGACTGTGAGCTCACTTGACCCATGAAGTGAACCCCATTGTGAATAGGTAGACGAATGAACACGACAGGACTCATCTGCCTCGGCTCCTTTATTTACTATGTCTGTGTCACCATACTTAGAATAAAAAACAAACAGCATTCTCCTGCAATGTGTGTCTGTATGTGTGTGTGTGCACATAATGCATCATGCATCTTTCATCGCCATTAAAAATTGCAAAGGAACAAAACAGAATGAAACACTTTAGCATGTTTTAAAATGAAAATTAAGCTGTTATAATAGGAACCCTCCAGGTGCTACTCTGACTCAAATACAAAGAAATCCTGTGAAAGAAGGAGAGGAAGGAGACCCCAGATTAGAGTCATCCTGATGTGTTTAAAATGGATTAAACTGAACAGCTTCTTCGTCTCCTGCATAATGATTGCGTCTTCAAAACACCTTGTGTCGGAGAGCCCATTAGAGGTAGTGATTATTTTTCCGTCATGAAAGAGCAGTTTACAAACTACTCCAATCACAACTTTGTGTTTGTTTGGCTGATTGTCTCACAGATTACACACAAAAGTACACTTACTGGACTGAAATTTGTCAAATAAGTAATTGGGCGAGGATAAAGAAACAGAAGTATCCAGCCAGACTGGTGAAATAATCCCCTCTCTCTAGAACAACAGAGGGATTTTTTCTTTTCTTTTCTTAACAAGCCGGTCACAAACCAGTAATCCTTGTCACGTTTCTTCTTGGTGAATGGGCCTAAATTGTAAAATGTCCTGAGCCTCAGTGGTATTCTCTGAATATATGTTGCATTGTGAGAAGTTTATGTTCGAAACATTGCTCATTGTGAAAAGTAAATGCAGATTAAAATCAGCCAGTATTTTTGATGCATTTGCTCATTCCCAAGATGTTAAAATGCAGGCTCAAAATTAAATTAGAAATACCATACACATATGTATAACTAGTGCCACAAACATCACATTCATATTTCAAATATCAGGTGATACCATGAGAATAAGAATTATCTCTAACAACTGATTATATTGTTATTGCTATAAATTGTTATTAACATGAAGATCTTTTTCTGAATGTATATATTTAAATATTACATTTAAAATGATATCTAAAATAGTGTTATTGTAATATACTCTTATCAAATGCTGAAAATTTTATTTTTATTTACCTATACAGTTTTTAATTGATGTGAACTATGCAGTATTCATAGGAAAAAGGCTATGTAGCCTCCTTTTTTGCCATAATTTAGTGTGTTCTTGATCTAATAAGGCTACTTCATGCTTCTTATAGCAATGTACTATGCTGCATCCTAGTACTCATATAAATATTGTGTAGAACAATTTAATAATTGTTGTGTTCAGTATGTATTATAATCATTGAGAATGTATACTTGTACTGATATTGTGCTGTATCCTAGTTCTGGGCCATGCCAGAGTACTTCAGATTTGTCTTGGAAATAACGTTCAGTTGGTATTTTTCAGCTTGTACTTTAAACAGATAAAGGAATAATATCTAACGTGGTTAATGTCTAACAAACTCATCTGTAGACAAAAGCCTTGCTAGCCATGCACACTTGATAGCACATGCTCCATTATCTGTGCTAACAATGATCTTAACATTGCAGTATATTTCTATTTCTAATATTTCTATTTCAATATTTAACTGTCAATAAATTTGAATTCAGCTCAATTTCTGGAAAATGTAATTAGTGAGTTGAATGTTGAATCATCACTGGATTAGTATTATCCAAAGGTGAAATGAACAAGACTCACAGAAAATGGCAGTAGGCATGACATAAATCTCAAATAAAGTTTCACCTTACCTCCAGGTTATGGATTGAAATGTGTGCACCGACAAAGAAACTATCAGACTCAATCTGTCTACTCTACCTTCTACACCTGTGAGCTACTGAGCGAGCAATGAATGCAGTTGACAAAGGAAAGCAGATGTGGCAAGTAGGGTTGTCATTAGACTTGCTACAAGCATCTACCCTGCCCTTAGTGAATGATGTTCTGCCTTATAATTGGATGCCGGGGCAGTTGTACAATGCATCCAAGCTCATGTAACAAGAGTCTCCCTTTCCTGCTTGTCCCAGCAGCCTGAATAATATAGGATCCACTGAATAAGGCTGGCGGGCTGTGTAGTATTTGGAGATTAGAGGAGGAGGGAAGGCCCCCTCAATACCCTGCATCCCAAATCCCCTGCCCTTCCACTCTTGTCCTCCCCTCCTAACCTCCTCCCCTCCTAGAGACTTGTAGCTTGTAACTGGGCCTGGCCCTAATGCTGAAACGCTTTAATCACCCCAGAATCCCTAATGAATGGGGGGCTGAGTGTCTGTTGAGGAGAAGAGGAGGAAGGAAGGTAATTTCTGGAAATGATTACTGACTCATTTCCTTGTTTATTCTGCCTTTGAAAGAGAGTCCCTCCACATTCCCCCCCAACCAGAGCCCCCCCCCCCCCCCCCCCCTTCCATTCCAAGCCCTGCGCCGCCCCTATGGCCCCGCCACTCTCCTATGTTCTCTGTGTCATTGTGGTTCCCCTTTTAAACAGTTGGCCCACTAGATCAAGCCCAGACTGCCTCTTTTCATCTCGGGACTAGGCTCCTCCGGCCCTTGTGCACCTCAAGTGGGGGAGTCGGCGTAGCTTGGACTTAGTGGCAGGAAAGCTCTGGCTAACCTCCCCAACAGCTGTCTCTTCAGCTTCTTTCTTCTCCTCTCTTTTCTTGCCGTTCCCCTCACATTGTTTTGTTTTCCTGCTGCCATCCTGCCCTGCCAGCCCTCTACTCCAGCTCCCTGAATAGACGAGGGCAGTGGTCCTACATGTTGATAAAACAACCACTTGAGTGATTTTTTAAAAAAGTGGCTTTTTCCACTGACAAGTGGCCAGAGGCCGGAAGAGAAGGGGCTGGGAGACGGTCTTCAGCTCCTTTCACTTCTGCGCTGAAGAAAGAGGGCAGAAGAAAAGCTTGGCGTTAGGCCCCATCTATTCAAGGGGGCTGGGAGATTTGCCCCCCGCCAAACAGCCAACGATGACATGGCCTGGTTCCACTGAGGAGATGGAGGTTGCAGCTATTATCCTGAGGGGTGCCATTCTGTATCGCAGGTATCATTGCTGGGCTGGTTTCTTTTGATATGCCTTTTCCGACACACATGCTGAGGCTACAGAGAGGTGCTCCACTGATGTGGTTGAATAAAATCGCTTTTGTGGGATGTAAGTCAGTTGTCATGGTGTTAGGATGAAATGGCAATGCATGCAGCTTTCATACTGAACAGCTCTCTTTGAAGTGAATCAATACATGCATAGATAGTAAGAATTAAGCCATTACATCAAGATCACCACAGGTCTCAAGAAAAGACTTTCTCTACAATTACTGATCTTAGCATTTGTGGTCATTTCATTTAAGTTGGCAACCTTTGGCCTAATAGTATGGTGAGCATGCCCTTAGGAAAGGGGTTTGTAATTTGTGTTCTTCACACCTACCTGTTCTGCCACCTCCTTGTCTATGCATCGGGCGGGACAGTGCCATGACACCCGGGAACAATGGGTGTCACACCAACCCACAGATAATCCAACTGTACCCTCCACTCATATCCCTATACCTTCTACTCACCAGAATGCCCAGCCTAGATGAAGGGCTTTTTTTGCACTGTCAGACCTGCCAGCTCTTCAGTTGCAATTAATGTCAGCTGGATTCTAGCTCGTCAGCTGCCGTGAGTTTAGCACCCTGTCATAAGAGCTGACAAATAAGGCTAAGGCAGGCTGACACCACTGGTGTGAAAGAAGATTCTAATTCTGGATAATTAGCTGATGACGCCAGGGAAGGGAAAAGAGGAGACGTGGAGGAAGAGGGGTAGAGCAAAAAGAAATGGCAGTGCGTCATAAGTGCTTTTGTCATCCGTCCATCCGTCTTATCTTGATCTCTCATCTGTCCGTGCCTCTCAGTGTCCAAGCATCTCTGGATGCTGTACTCATTTCAGGCCTTTGTCTCAGGGTCAATATGTTCTGCACATTCACTTCTCTAGTTTCCTCATATCTGTTGATGACCTCCAGACTCTTTGCAATGCAAATGCTCAAATAACATGCACTATTTCCTAGTGAATAGATTTATCAAAACTGTAAGGGGTCACTGTGAAGCTGCATTGATTTTATCCAAAATTAAATTTCCAGGAATGCAGATATGGTTTGAAAGGGTTTGACATGGCTGTATGCTCATAAAGGAATAGTGTAAAGTGGGATGCACTCAAAATAAACACAACAGGGGGCAGCTGAGCTTTGTGGAGTGCTTTGGAAGCACATTACAACATAGACTGGTAGTACCAAACAATATAGCATGTACAGAGGGAGTACCAAATGTTTTTTTTACCATTGAAGTATGCAACAGAATTATACACTCACCGAGCACTTTATTAAGAACATTTCTACTTTATTACACCTACTTATTCATGCAATTATCTAATCAGCCAATTGTGTGGCAGCAGTGCACTGCATACAATCATGTAGATACAGCTCAGGCGCTTCGGTTAATTTTCACGTCAACCATCAGAATGGGAAAACAATGTGATCTAAGTTACTTTGACTGTGGAATAATTGATGGTGGTGGACAGGGTGGTTTGAGTATCACAGAAACTGCTTATCTCCCAGGATTTTAACGCACACTTTGCAAAGAATGGAGCAAAAAAACAAAACAAAAAATCTAGTGAGCAGCAGTTCTGCAGACAGAAAAGCCTTGTTAATGAGAGATGCCAGAAGAGAAGGGCCAGACTGGTCAAAGCTGACAGGAAGGTGACAGTAACGCAAATAACCACACATTACAACAGTGGTATGCAGAAGAGCATCTCTAAACACACAGTGCATCATAACTCTAAGTGGATAGCAGTAGAAGTCAAAAACACAAGTTTAATAAATACCTAATAATGTGCTCGGTGAGTGTATATATTTTTTACATTGTGCATTTCTTGCAAATCATTTTTAGTGCTCAGAAATTCCAGTTCCTGGCATTGACAATGAAGCGTGTTTCATAATAATTAAGGAATAACTTTCCCTCAGACAATATTTTTTATAGTCTAGCATACAAGTACTGTAGCCAGTCATGTTTTCCAATGAAATGTCTCAGTTGATTAAAAATGTATTTCTTTCACCAGGCTGGACTTCCACAGTACTCTATTCAGTCCCTTCATCTCTTTCAGAACACTTGAACTAACCTGGCTTTCAACCTCCCCAAATTTGTGATTTGTGACAAAATGTGATCTCTTACATTTCTTCCAGTGACTCCAGGTGGTTTCCCACATCAAATTCAAAACAAACAATTTCCTATTGCTGGTGTGTTATGGCCCAACCATTGTACTCTTATGAATTGCTACTTGGAATGTTGTTGATATGCAAATCTATCTTCATTTTAAGTCACTCTGGATAAGAACATCAGCTAAATTCTTAAAATCAAAAAGTAAAGTAAAACCATTCACAAAATAAATACATGTAGTATGTGCTGAACACTAAGCCATGTATCCTAGTTTGATATACAGTCCCCTCCAAAAGTATTGGAACAGCAAGGGCAATTCCTTTGTTTTTGCAATATACTGAATACATTTGGGTTTGAGATAAAAAGATGAACATAAAGCAAGTCTTTTATTTCCTGGTATTTACACATACATGGGTTACACTACTTAGAACATAACACCTTTGGTATCAGACCACCCAATTTTTAGGTGAGCAAAAGTATTGGAACAGAGAGTATTTAAGTAAATGAAAGTAAATAACACTTAATATTTGGTAGCCTATCCCTTGCTTACAATAACTGCATCAAGCCTGCGACCCCATGAAACTGTTGCATTCTTGATTTGTGATGCTTTTCCAGGCTTTTACTGCAGCCTCTATCTGTTGTTGTTTGTTTCGGGGGGTTTTCCCTTCAATCTCCTCTTCAGGAGGTAAAGTGCATGCTCAATTCTTTGAATGGTTGATGGAGATACCTTCACCCCTGCCCTGTGGAGATTGTTTGTGATGTCACTGACTGATGCTTCACAGCTCTCACAATGTTTCTGTCATCAACTTCTGTTGCTCTGATCGATTTCTCCTCTTTTCTAAGCTTTAGAATGGCAGCTTTTCTCCCAAAGACGGTTCTCTGGTCTTCATGTTGTTTTGTCTTTTCTAATACAAATGCGGTCTTCACAGGCAATACCCAAGGCTAAAACCAAGAGTAGACATTCAGAACTATTTATTGTTTAACCAATCAATCTAACAGGACACATCGGGCAAGAAAAAAAACCTGTCAGGCACATGTTCCAATACTTTTGCCAACCTAAAAATTGGGTGGTCTGATACAAAGGCTGATATGTTCGAAAGTTCTTTTACAAATCTAGATAAAAAATACCAGGAAATAAAAGCTGAAATTGGGATCTGTGATCTCATGTACATATTTTTAATCATTCTCCTAGTAAAACACACATTGTGTTACAATGTACAGTGCATTAGAATATATGAGCTGAAAATAAGATTCTTTTAAAAACAGATGACAGTGGGAGAGGTAGTACATGCCCTCTCACCTTGATATCTTTACAGCCTGCTAGTGACTAATCGTAGTAATGAGGAAGAGGGTAAAGCCAGGCACCTCAGTGACCAAGCTCAGTGAAGCTCTGTGTCAAACACATGCCATTTGTGGCACAGCTGAAGTGACTAACAAATTATTCTGGGCCACCTTGCTAATTGCACTTTAATTACAGGCGTATCACCGAGTGGCTTTTAGGGGACTGAAACTTAGCTAGGGTCGGCATAGAATGCGTGGGAGTGTTGGCATTTCTTCAGGGTTTGTGAAAGTAATGTGGTGGCTAGAGATTAGCAGGCAAAGCAGCAGAGACGGTCATTAGCACCCTGCTGTGCTTTGGGCCTTGTCACAGCATGCTTGTCGGCAAAAGGGCAAGAAATACAAAGTGTTTTATGTTGCATGCATCAACAATGACCATGAATAGAAACATGCAGAAGAGAGGACAGATATGCTTAGAATCTGGAACATTTCTTAAAGGCAATGTTTTATATGTATATATATATATATATATATATATATATATATATATATATATATATATATATATATATATATATATATAGGCTTCTTGGCATCTTATTGTGGGGGTTTCTTATGGTAAATTAGATCAGAAGGTCAGGGACATCCCATAAATGTGCACATGCTCACCTCTGCTGCTGCAAATGTGTGCAGATTCTGCTGATCCATCAAACACCTGAAGCATATGTGGAACCCCAGTCACCATAGGGAAGACCAGAACCCCTGTGAGAGCCCATGCACCACCAAAGAGCATTTCTCGTGAAACCACAGCCGTAGCGTGGCTAATGCAAGGTGACATATTGTCTGTCAGATTTCTTTTACCTCAGGGTAGGTTTAATAGGTTGCCATTAGAGCTCTCATTGCTGTAAGAACATGAGGGTTTGCGCAATGGCATTGCAAATCCTACTGAGGAACTGTTGGTCAGTTTAGCCCTGGTATTTCTTTAAGGTACCTTGCTTTATAAAAGGATGGAGATGTTTTTGCTAGTGCACTTGATTGATGTATGCTCACAGTATCTAAAGGCTTTAATTTGGAAATGCTTCTTGATATTTATGGAGAATTTCACATTAAAATGGAAATGAAATACACATGGTAAATGACGGGTAATGTTTTACCAATACAGTGACCTTTATGAATTATTATGGAAGGGCTTTATGACCATAGAGCTCATGTTGCCTGTATGATTGTAGCTCATGATCAATAACATACACCCTCATGCCCTTTTGTCTTATTAGTTTCGTGTATAGCTTTGGAAAATGTCCCAGGTTGGCTTAAACTGTGCATTGGTCATAACCTTCCATTTTGAATATTTCTGGAAACATTTCGCTCAAGAATACAGCGGCACATTTGAAATGATTGCATTCAGTGATATTCTTCTCAATAATTCAATAAATAAATCTATGTTGGACTTTACTAATGTAGTGGCATTGGCAACCAGGATTCAGCATGCCAAAAGTGACCCCAGAAATATGATAAATGAATGAAAGGTAATCCATTACAACAGCCACCACTCCACTGTTTCCCAACAGATTTCAGCAGAGCTGCAGGAAGTAATTACATGTCTTCACAGTACAGCTGATGGTGCAGCTGAACTTGGCAGGTGAGGAGGCGCATGCCAGCCCCCTCCCTTGTTGCTAAGGTGAATTCCAAAATTAGGAAGCCTGTGCTTTTTGAAATGATATCCATTACTGCTTATGACAGCGCTCCCTGGCCATGCATCTTGATGCTCTTGCAGGCTGACAACCCAAACAGTGTGATGCTGATGGCTTTAGGCACCAATCAGAGTCGGTTTACTGCATCCGGCATACCACCAAGAGACTTGTGCTCCCTCTGTGAATGGAGTGATGCAGGACAGATCTGCAAGCTGAGAGCAAGCATTAGGCACAACTTTTCAGTGCTCTGCCTCTCTCACCCTTTCTATTAACCAGCCCAACCCCTATCACCCCCCCTCCAAGTACTTCGTTCATTTTTCCCTTCTGTAAGTGGCTGTGAGTTTAATATCTCAAGAGGGAAGATAGAGGCATAGACAGAGCCTGGTGCATTTACAAAGGAAGTTATTTAACATCATTGCCATCTCACATACACTTATGCTGAGGATGTTAATATTTCCTTCATGTATCCTCGCAAGATGTAATGGGCTCAGAATAACCAATAGTGGCTTTGGCTTTTCAGTTAACAGACTTAGTTAGAGGGTAGGATGATGTATTTTGGTTGTTAATAAAAAGCCAATCCACACATTTGTAGTTTTCAGAACAGTAGTACAGAATCAGAATAATATCAAAATAATTTTTCCAGATTGGAAAAAAATATACTGTATGCTCCATAATGTTTGGGACAAAGACATACAGTGCCATGAAAAAGTTTCCTGATTGGTTTCAGATCTTAACCCTCTCGTCTCTGCAGAATGGCTTTAATTCAGACAAATTGGTAGGTTTCCGAGCATTAACTACTTGTTTCAGGTCCTGCTACAGAATCTCTGTTGGATTCAAGTAAAAACTTTGACTAGGCTTCAGTAACTAATAGATGTAGTTTATGGTATAAAATGTATTCCTAAAATGCTGTAAAAATATTTTGGTCCAAAAATATTATAATATCCTGCACTTTTCAAGTCAGATTGATGGAATTGTAAACATGTTACACAGTGTTGTGGAAGTAAACCATCATGGCAAGCATGTGCATGGTCTTCGCGAGCCTCCCTGGATGTCAGGGCTACAGCACTTGAGTGGAGTGGAAAGGTAGGCGAGCTCTCGCCAAAGCCTCTGGCCACCATGCCAGCGCAATAACTCCACAGCCCACAAGCCCCGCCGTTATTTCATCCAGCCCGCATTTATTTCTGTCAGCTTCCATATTCTTGTCTTCAGAGTGTGTTTGGGACTTCAGACATCTCCAGGTCCGCTTTCTACGAATGGGGCTCTGCGGCACGGTTCCCGTTGTAGGGCAATGAGTCCTGGGATGAAGACAGGCAGGCACCAGTTTTAGCAGACTCTCCCCCCCAGCCAGCCACGATACACCCGCCCAGCAGTGCAGCTCTGAGACATGCATCTGGCAACCTGCCCCTGGTGCATCTGATATGGGTAGCATCAGTGCAATGACTGCAGGCAGCTGGGTGACAAAGTAAATACTGTCCAAAAGCGCAAAATGAGGTGGGGCGTCTCCCTTGTGTAGTCCCAGCTCCTAATCCAGAACAGAGCATGTGGTGGATCTTGTAGTGTAGGTCACTGAATAGTTAGGGTACTGGCATTACAGCCCACAGGTTGTGGGATTGAGTTCTGCCTAGGCTGCTTCCATTGTAGCTCTGAGCAAGGTACTTAACCTGAATTGCTCTAGCAATGTCCAGCTATAAATTGATTATCTGGTTGTTTCTCCCTGTAATCTGTTATCTGTTTACGTCATTCTGGACATCTGCTAAATGCTGAAAATGTAAATGTAATGCATTTCAGAAAAAGTATAGTGGGAAAACAAAAGCTCTATATGAAAGGACTCTTTTGAAAACAATGAGAGGGATAACTTGCAAATGAGGAATGGTTTTTCAAATGAGCTGGAAGCTTTATTTCTGCCAGGCAACAATAATTTAATGAAACCTTGAGCAAGTAAATGGACACTGAGCACTCATCACATGTAGTGCATGCTTAGCGCAGCGCTAATCAGAAAGTTAATGATCTTCTTTCATGTGTTCTCCTCAAATTTAACAAGCACTCTGCAGTCAGGCCTGCATCAAATTAACGATCACAGCTTTTAATGATTGCTGCAACCACAATCGATTGCTAATCAGCTTATATTTAGGGTTGCACACAGAACACCTGCATCGCTGCAGACCTGTATGGACTGTTGTTGATGCCTTAAAAAAAACTAAGCAAGACATCTTAACATCTTAGGCGGCTGTGTAAAACACTGCGACTTCTTCTGAACTAGTTTTGGTTGTTTGGAAAATATGTAGAGCCAGCAGTTGTTAATGTCTGCATTTCTGCATGGGAGGGGAACAGAGAGGAGTATCCAATTGGAAATGATAGTTGAATTTGTGTCCCTTCACTCCTGTTCCCACCCCAACATATCAGTTAAGGGCTGGGCATCCCATATATATCTGGCAGCTTTGCCGTTGTACTGGATTTACAGCAGATTTATGGTTATAGCCCTGTCACTGCTTCAATCAGGACTTAACATCAGACCACCCCCTGTGTAATAAAACTTAAATGCAACTCTTCAGAGTGGTCAGTCTGTCACCATCTCTCAAACCCGTGGTGTGGTATCCAATAACAAGCTAGCTTCAGAAGGCTGGATATTGTAAAAACTGCCAAACCAAAAACATCCAATAAACACTTGCTCCCATACGACAGCCCAGTCTGAGGCAAAATATCAGCTAAACAGTTATGGAAAAGCCCGGCAAATCTGAAGGGGAGAAGGGCCTTTTGTGGGCTAGTGCCTTCCAGAGTCAGCATTCCCTGTCAGATCATAAAAGATAATTGCACTGCCTGATCTTTTAAAAAAGGTACAGAATGAGGGCTGCAGGGTGGTCAGGGAGCTAATGAGTGTTTATGAAGACATACTGTAGACATGGGGCGGACAACCGGCAATGAAGATAAACCATCTCCACCTCCCCAATTCAGAAATGGAACTTGAAGCCCAAAACGGAGTGGGTTTTTGTGGGGGGAAGGGGTGCTGGGGGTAAGGGCCCTGGAGGCTGAATGTTTGTCTGCCAGCTGTCTCCGTTGTAAGAGTTAATCGCTTACAGTGATGATGATCTATGGGGGGTAATTTGCAAAAGATCCAGCAGCTGTAACTTAATTAGGTGTCTATGGAGGCAATTGTGCCTCTGCAAATGCCTCGTAATGTTGACCAGAACTGGACCGCATGCTCAGGCCACACAGAGATGGTTGAGGAGGAGGAATCCCTCCACGGTCTTCCAAGTGAAGGGGCAACAGCTTCAGGCTGGCACCTCTTTCTATCACCATTCGTATAAGCAGAGAATCAAAGTTAACGCAAGTAGATTGACATTGAACCACTAAGCTACAGACCAAGATGGCATACTCTAAAGGGGGAGAAAAGTAAAGAGAAAAGGAGCCTGTGTGCAGTGTTTACGAGCCATTGAGAAGGCCCCAAAAATCTAATTCATTTGCTGAAGCTTTATTAAATCAATGGCCCTTTCCTTGGAGTGAGACTATCAAAGTAGATCTATTTTAATATGGCGCCCGGAGGGCAGGACAATTACATTACCGGGGATACATCCGATGCAGCTCAAGATTAGCTCTTTTCCTTCCTTGCCCCCACCCCCACCCCTGAACTGGACACAGATTGTTGTCGAACGCACATGCACACACACCGCCCCTCTTTCCTAAACCCCTCCCACCCATGTAAATGATCTTCCCAGTGCCTGCAATATGAGTCCCGGACTCCTAGTGCCCCATCGGCAGGAGGAAACCATCTCTGTCAGGATGGCCAAAGAGGCCACTTTGTAAACAGAAAAAAATAAACAGTTGAGTCTGCTCTCTTTACCTTCCTCCAGAGATGAAGCTGTGCAGTTTCCCAAATGGGGCTTTCCCTCATTCCTGCAGCCAGTCGGTGTGCTTCCCATATCCTCCTCCTCCAAACCTTTCCGCAGGGCTCTTCTTTGAAATGTGAGAAACTCTCGTCATCCAAATTCTTTAATTTAGCCTCCTCTCATATCTGGAAAGGAACACTCTTTCTTTCTTAGGTCTTTCACTCTCTCTTTTTCTGTCTCTTACATTCTAAATTTCTGTGTCCATTAAATGAACAAAAGCATAAAAGTTTTAAAAAACAGGAAGTCTTGCCAAAAGAGCATTCCATATTTATGTATTTAGTACTTAGTAGAAACATGGGGGACACAGCTAATTAGCCCCAACAAATAATTCAGTAAGTAAATAAGTAAATTAACAAAATCATTCTGCTTTTATACATGAATTTGTACTGTCCATTGAAAAGCATTATAAATGTATAATATGTAAATGTATAATCTTTAAGCGTCCTTGGTTACGCATTTCTCACGAGAATACTACAGAGGTACCCCATCTGGTAAATAAATTGGTCCATGGATTTCATCACTGTACTGTATGGGAATTTAAAAATAGCAGAAGCCTTACGTGTAAGAAGCCAGCATGTACTGATACACTTTCTAAAACTAAGGGCCAGATGTACTAAGCCTTTTGCAATGATTTTCAGCCATACAAATAATTATGCTTCTTGGAAAAATAATAGGTGTACTGGTACCTCCCACGCTACATTCCCATTCTATCTCGGCAAAGCTTATTGCAATTACATCTCGCATTTAATTCAAATGAAAATAGCCGCTACAGCTGGAGTATGTACACATTTTGTCCTGCATTGGATACGTGGCAGCCGATACATGGATATCGCCACATGCAGTGAAGATATTCAACGTGGTAAACACCTGATTTAACTGCGCTGTTTAAGATCTGTCTCTTTCTCTGTTTGCGCAATGAGCTGTAGCCTCTGTAAAATAAGATGTTAATTTCAGGCTGACTACGACTGCACCAACACAGTCTCGCTAGGCTGCATTTTGCCCTGCAAGCTTTGTGTACGTAAATCTGGACCTAACAGTTTTGCCACATTTAATCAAGTATTGGCTAAATATGAGATTGTAAACTTTACAACAGTTAACAGTGCATAAATGTTATACAGTTGTTATACAGAAATCAGTGCACTTTGGGATCTATCAGTCAAGGTCATGGGTCAAACACACTGTTGTGATCATATAACCTGTTGTGATCCTCGATCATGAAGTGAATGTTGGTACATCCCCTGACTGATTTTAGGTGGAACAGAAGTTTGTGTAGTTTGTTTCTCACGTCAGAGCATTTGGCTGTTCTAGCCCCCGGTACATGAAGCTCGTGTGACAGCCTGCAGTAGTGTCAGACTCCTCAGTACATTAGCAGAAAGAACCTTAAGCTGACCCCCCTCCTCACGGTGATCCTAAGTCACCTTCCTCCATCATTTGTCAACCGGCACAGGAAATTATATATTGTTCTGGTACACTGATCGTTTTCTGAATGTATACATGTATTTGACCAAGTTTAAAAACATACAATGACATTGATTTTTAGCCTGCAATATTGGAGCATAGTGTTGTACAGTAGCTTGCTTTTTAAAGCATTTCATGTTCATACCCGTGTTAGGCGAGGATTATATTCTAGTTTTTGTGTGTGCTCATTTAAGGCCCTCATGATTCCGTCGCGAATTAAATTCTAATAGCTTACAACAAGCAAAAAGACAAAGATATTGTCTAGAATTATTAATGATCCTCATAAAAATAACTATTTAAAATAAGTGTCAGGCCGACACTACTTTCTTGTTCATCTTCCGCTTTTCATTCTTTTCAATAATGGATGTTTTGGAGTCCTTGCTCAGCTCAACACTTCGGAAATGAAAGAGCTCACTCGTCAGGTCACATATTGAAAAGAATAGTTATCTAACGTTTTGCAAATGAACCATGCGTTACTACCTCAGAGGTACTTGACAGTGTCATAGTAGCCTTATGCAAACTGCAACAATAACAAAGGCTTAAGCCTGATTCATACTCATCATGTGACCCTTGCGACAAGTATCGTATGACAAAAATGAAAGTGTCGCACAACGTTTTGCATTCATACTTTGGGGAAGGTCTGCCACCATGGTTCTGGCTTCTCTATGGTAACACGATGCCAAACAGCTGATGTTTACATTTTTTAAAACATGGAATGAATTTCAGAGTTCCAAATTGCTATCCAATGAACGCTGTGTGACAAAGTATGACTGTTCTGCGACAAAATTCTTCAGGTGTGCGACACTGAGAAAGAGCCGTACTACACCTTCAGTTGAAAATGCGTCATTGCTGTCATACGAAACTTGTCGCAAGGAACGAGTTTAAACCAGGTTTTAGTACCTTTGAGTTTCGTGGGCTAAGCAATAACCTGGGCTTACCCAGGTTACTAAGACGC
This sequence comes from Conger conger, assembly GCF_963514075.1. Classification (NCBI taxonomy): domain Eukaryota; kingdom Metazoa; phylum Chordata; class Actinopteri; order Anguilliformes; family Congridae; genus Conger; species Conger conger. The sequence continues at coordinate 25,378,927 of NC_083770.1, forward strand.
CAGTGCAAGACATGAAAAACTATGAGTACCATAATCCACCAAGGCACTTATTTGCCATCCATGAAATTTTTTGTGGAAAAGAAACCGAAAGTTCTGTGGAAAACTTGGCCTTGCATTGTTGATGCATGGTAATATTTATTGTGATTAATTCTAAATGTGAAAATGTTTATCATATTATATTGGATATATTTTACTCTTATCAGCACTTGTCTTGCCATTTGAACTTTTTAAAGAATATAGAAGTGCCGTATTTGCGTCAGCATACAGGCATACAGGACCAATACAAAAATACATTAAGTTAATTAAGGAGACATTGTTTGACATAACATGCGTTCATAACAGAGAAGTACATTGCAGAGCAGAAAATGCAGTTGAGATGCAAGTGACAAATGTGATCAGTCATATTGACCCCAAAACGTATTTTGAGTTTTAGAAACGAATCGAAAGAGGAGAATGTAAGCTTTCTAACAATACGGAAGCTATCGCTCTACTCTGTCGAGGGAGTTATGGCCCATTTTATTTTGACTGCGACCAAACCATGTTTTTGAGAAAGATGTCTTCAAAATTTTGTTCACGAGAGTTACATGAGGCTGGAAGACTACCGACACTGGGCTAATTACATTACATTAGTGGCATTTGGCAGACGATCTTATCCAGAGCGACGTACAGTTGATTAGACTAAGCAGGAGACAATCCTCCCCTGGAGCAAGGCAGGGTTAAGGGATCACAAATACAAATACAAATCATCACATGCACTATGTTTGAATGTCATTATTAGTCGCAATTATTTTCTAAAGTGGATGTGAAAAACTGAAATATCAGGTTTGCAAATATGTAAAATATCACACAGATGCAAAAATCTTTAAAAAAAATATATTATGATGATGAATTTTCAAATATTTGAGTAGTAGTTATTATTGTTAGTTTTCAACACAACTACAATCTGAAACAATTACTTTGCTCTCCCTATCTCTTTCTCAGACACACAAGCAAGCACACACGGGCAGACACACCCAAGCAAAATTGTACCTAAAGACACTTCCCTGCTGATGTGGAGCAGGCAGATGTTGACATGACCCAGATAATTGGCTGAAGGTCTCGCCTTTGCAATTTGATCAATTTGCAGTTTCTGTGTAGCACCCGGTCTCCCCGTCCCCCTCAGCAATGTGCCTAGTCCCTAGCGCAAATGCACGCAGACGAGTCACCACAGCTGCCTGTTTCTCCCCATTTCCCCCCAAATCAGTACTAAGCCTCTGTGATGCCAGCTGCCAGGACACAAAGCCTTTCTGTCCCCGCCACTTGCTTCACAGGAGAGATTGGGGAAAAGGGGTGACAGTTTGTCTTGCAACATATGCCACGTGGCAACAAAGTCAAAGTGATATTTGAAGAGTCTGGGCCACAGCCAGAGGCTTTCTCTTGTTATGTTTTTTCTTCTTCATTTATTTTCAGGGGAAAATATGGAAACAAACTCAGTCAGACTTCTCCGGGCATAATTTACCACATCGGGCAATATACAGTGCAGTCCCTAAGTATTTGGACAGTGTTCAAATTTTTGTTCTCTTGACTATGTACCCCAGCCCATTGAATTTGAAATTAAGCAATGAATATGAGTTTAATGTACAGATTGACACTTTTAATTTGAAGGCATTTACTGTACATCAATATTGGGAGATCCGTGTTGGAATTCCATCCCTATTTTATTAGGGATGCTCTCCAATCCAAGTACAATACTCTGCAAAGTACAAATATGAATATTTGTTCCTTCCAAATTTGTTCATTATTATCTGTATTTACATCCATATCAGGTAATCTGTGAAGGAATTACAGTCCCCTGCAAAAGTATTGGAACAGCAAGCCTGTTCCTTTGTTTTTGCAATACACTGATTTCCTGTTATTTACACCCAGATGTCTTAAACTACTTAGAATATAGCACCTTTGGTATCAGACCAGCCAATTGTTAGGTGAGCAAAAGTACTGGGACAGAGAGTAAATGAAAGTAAATAACACTTAATATTTGGTAGCATTTCCCATGTTTGCAATAACTGCCTCTTCAGGAGGTGAACTGCATGATCAAGGTCTGGTTAAGGTCTGGTGATTGACTGATTGAGGCTACGGAGCCAATCTAAACCTTCCACTCTTTCTACGCGGGTGCGGGCAGGACAATGTGGCTTGGAGAAGGCGTGTCATGGCCGAGGGATGGGGTGTAGGCGGTGTATCCCTAGCTAACACACAGGCAATTGGAATAGATTGGCTACTTAATTGGGAGAAAACAGGAACAATCAGAAACAAATTAAAAAAATAAAAAAGTAGTAAGATCGTTACCTAAGATAATAGTCTGTAAGCTTCATGTATGCCTACCCCGTAGTAGGTGTAGAACACCCAGTTGGTGCAGCAGATTTTCAGGTCTGACTTTGTGCACATTCTACGTTGGCCGTAATGTTGAGACAAGGTGTACATCCAGTTGGAACAACTGGCCTCTGTTGGTGCAAAAATTTGATTAACTAATGCAGATTTGATCAACCCAGTCAGCCTCGATCAAAGTATTTTATCTGAAAAGTGGTCTATTACTTAATATGTTATTTTAAAAGATACAAACATTCCTCTGTGACATTGAATTTTTTGGAAAATAAATTTACTCTTTCTTATTATGGCTTCCTTGACTGTCAAAACTGGCAAAACTCTGGTCCTTGTGTTGAAAACCACCAATAACAGACTTCAAAGACAATCAAAAGCCTAGAATCAAGGCTCGATACTAAAGGCTTTCTTATACCTGCACTATGGAAGCGATTGAATGCACCTGACTAATCAGAAACAGCTGAGAAGCCAACTGTTCAATTACATTTGCTCCCCTAAAATGGGGGAGACTATGAATAAAAATTTCCTGTAATTTTTACAGAAATCACCTGACATTGATGTAAATACCTGCAAATTAAAGGTGACAGTCACCTCACATTAATTGTTTCATTTCAAATCCAGTGTGTTGTAGTACAGATATATGCACATACCTGTATATGTATTTCTTCTTTTTTCAGAAACCGTTGGTAGGTTAAGGATATCCGAATGGACACTCAATTCCTTTTCCATTGACAAAAGTACATATCTGTAACTCTATGAGGAGCCTATCAAAACCCCTTACCACACCCTCCACCACATTGTTTTACCCCCAAGCTCATCTTCCTCATCTCATCTTCCTAAAAAGTAAATCTCGAGCCAAATGTTGCTCTTCAGCTCATCAGCTGCTGTATTTCTTCCCCAGAACTCAGGGGCTTTGCTCTGGGTAAACCTGAGCTGTTTCCTGGGGTTAATGGAGCTGATGAAAGCACTTGGAGCTACCAATGTAAACACACTAAATCTTGAGCCACATGCATCACCATTATTTCATAGGTACATTTCTTTTTTCCCCCGCTAGATTATCAATCACACAGGCCCTTTCGGGCATAGAAAACAACATACACGTTCGGGGGAGGGAAGCTAGCACTGTGTGGAGTGGGATCACTTGCTGATCAGTGAGAATACAGGTCCAAGAGTCTTGCAAACACTAAAGTGTGACAATGTTGAAATGTTATTTCTGTTGAGTGTATAATTGTCCTTATTTTACTGGGACCCAATTTAATTTAATTTATCTTGATCTTTAACTTTGAATGCCTTGATTAATTAAAAAATTAATTGGAAGGAACTGCTGCACTTATTCTGGGTTCTGACATTCAAGTATATAGACCAATAAACCAGCAATCAACAACATAACACACAAAGATCACAGTGAAGACAGTATGAAGACAGTTCACAAAGAAAGTCAAACAGCTGACAAATGAATGAAAACTGTCATGGTGCGAGTATCACGACACTGCTCAACTCAGACATTCATTTACATTTACATTTTACATTTTAGTCATTTGGCAGACGCTTTTAATCCAAAGCGACTTACAAGTGCATAGGTTCTACCATAAGTCAGAGCATCACATCCAGAAACTAGCAAAATACACAGGAAATGCTGTGCTAAACATAGTTGTCATCAGAATTTTTATTTTTATTATGGGGGGGGGGGGGGTTAGACAAGGATAGGGATATCAGAAAGGAGGGGCAGGGGAAATCAGGAGGGAGGACTAAGGTAGAGTTTGAAAAGGTGGGTTTTGAGTCTGCGTCGAAATAGGGGGAGGGATTCTGCTGTTCTGACAGTGGTAGGCAGGTCATTCCACCACTGAGGAACCAGAACGGAAAACAGGCGTGAACGTGCAGCTCGACCGCCAGGTGCACGTAGAGAGGGAGTGCAAACAAATTCTCTGTTCTGGCTTAAAAGTTGACTGGGCATAACATATATTTCTGGGAAGCATTTTGTTTATCACATATTAATTCACTGGTGTACTAATATTATAAGACCTTAAAGTTACTGGAAATGATAGATTTGATCCAAGAGGCCTCCCATATTTTGCATGCGGCTCCCACAAATAAGAGCCACTTAAACGTCATCATTAACAATGGAATTGCCTATATATTTGAAAGGTCCTAACCAACACACAGACTGGCCTTCAGTATGAAAGTTTCAAATGTTGTGCCAAATTTTCTGATTCATTAAATTTACTCTCTTTCATAATCGTTAACCACAATTTTATTAGTGAATCTAGCATTGAATCATCTCACATAGCTGCGTGTACCCGCTCTGCTATGAAGGGCCGAAAACAGGATCAAAGGCAAAGGAATGTGGGGCTCTGACCACATCAAAATTGACGAAAGTAGGCTACGGAGCCCACAAATTACAAAAAGTACTTTTTGCGTGCAATGAATAAAAACTTTTTTTATTATATATATATATTTTTTACATTTATTTATTTGGGGGCTCAGTACGAAGTCTCTTGCCCACAAAACAAGCACAGCCTCCCAAAATGAGGGAGGAATTGGCAGATATTTGCAGAAAAATTATGCTCTTGGAAGATCATTCAGTATGGTGGCATTATCGAAAAAGCAAGTAAATCAAAGTATTCTTATGAATAAAATCATAATTTGTAACCAATAACTTGTGCACCAACACTTCGCTTTGCAATGTGCACTTCTCTTAATTGCTGGCGGTAAACTAAATTGGAAGCTGAGGTGGCACAGTAATATACTGTGACGGGCAAGGTGCACCTTAAGTATTTCATGATGTGGTGAGATGGGTATAGTGCAATATAATGTTGTATTTTACAACATTATTGCGTTAAGTGCAATACCATAGTGGGCTATAGCCCAAATAGGTTAGACATAAATGTGTCTGAGCATAGCAGAGTGGTGTCTTATGATAATTGTATGTGAAAGTACTGAAGGGGGAATACCTTTTATATATTTCTTTGCTCATTTGGATTACATTTTTGCAGTGGTAGCTTTCTGCCCCTCTCACTGTGCGCTGTGCCGGTTTTCAAGCGTGCTGTGTATTTACTTTGCATTGAATCCTAGAATGCTGACCAGTGCCAATTTTCTTTATTCTGGGCAAGCGTGATACTAATTACCAGGGTAACCCCATTGGTTATTCTTATCCTGACCCCCTCTGCTGTGCTTAGCACTTTTTCATGTTCTACTACCTGAACATGAGTAGTTTCTGATGAACTGGCACACCTGTGACAGTGTTACATTGATCTGCTGTATTTTAAGTATACGGTGTATACGTTTTTGCACTTCTTGACCCAGTCTACCTGAAGAATTTGACCACATTGGGATACCCCAGCCTTAGAAGGATTACATTCTTCTTCTGACTTCTGTCATTTGTATGTCACTTATTTATTATAATTGTGGCCACCATCACAGTAATGTCATTAATAAATAAGTTGGATCTTTTACTGAAAGGAACCTGGAAGCACAACCCCCCCATCTACTTAAGGTTGCATAAGACAGTCACACCGCATCTGTCATTGGAGTGAGCGATAGGCTGACGTGCTCCACTACTCGTCACTACATCTTGGTTGCTGTGGTGACGTTCTGCTCCACTTTCCATGACTGTCACTCATCTCTGACGCTAAGGCAAACAGATGCCTTCTACAGGGTGAAGAATGAACTGAATTACCATGACACCAGCTTCTGCTCTCACAAGGCAAATGGGTCCTCAGATCCCTGCGGGGTTTTGAATTACATGGCGGTGGCTATCTGGGCACAAGTGTCATCGAACTCCTGCAGATGGAGTGAAATGGAGAACGCCACAACTCGCAACAACCTGCACACATGACCACGTTTCAGGGTGACCATGAACCATGATGGACAGAGAGAGGGAGTGGCACATTTTGATTTGTGAGGTCAAGGAGCATCTTACATTACAGACTTTAATACTCCCCTTATTCTGAAGTGTAATGCTCACGTGGGTTGCCTGACCATACTTAACACCAAGCATATCAACATATCTAATAATGGCCTCCAAATTAAATTAGTTTTTTATGAAAAAGGGTTTGTTGCAAAAACACCCTGCCCTATCATATCTTTCTCTCATATCTCTCTGATTCTCTTCAAGCCCCCATTTGATCTGAGGAGGTATAAATGTATTGAGAAACAGTGATGAGATCACCCCATCTGTTAGCATACATAAGGTCCCACAACCCCCATGTTATAATGACAATCACCTCCATATTCAACACTAACTCAATGTTACTCAGTGTTAACTCATCAATAAGGTCACCTGTAGTCTCAGAAGGAAGTCATACTGGCCCAAAATTGGAACTCAGATCCAAATCTTACTCAATCAATCTTGTACAAATATTAATTTATAAAAACATTGTTAAAGATATTATAATGCAGTAATCAGCATTTAACACTATTGTTATGAACTATTTATTATTTCAGTGCATTTCTATTTACATATAAGACATTTGCATTGTGCAGGACATAATTTTTGCTTGGATGTTGTACTTTTTCCTTGACTCAGTAACACAAGATCGTTTGTGGGCCATTTTAATTCTAGACCCTATATCACTGTACAGTATGCCCTTCACCTACCAACCGATGTTCAACCATTTGTAGCCAGCTCATACTTTAATATTTCTTTATTTATATAGAAATTACATTCCTGAGAGGGATGAAATGTAAATCTGGAGTCTATTAATATACTATAGAATACATGTTTCACTTTGAAAGAATCCAAACACAAAAAAGGAAAATGCACACCGTGTTTAGCGAGATCCTGGAATCTTGAAAGCAAAACTTAAAAAGTTGCTCACTCTTAATTCCAATGCAGTTATTTAAGCAAAGCTGGTGAAACATTGGCAATTAAATAACTGCATTGTAATTAAGAGTGTGCAGCCTTTCCTTTTAGGTTTCACTTTCCAAGAATCATATATTGGGAGACAGGTCTTAATAGACTGAGTGAAAACTAATAAAGAGGCATTATGTACATTATGTGATTGCTTTGCGTTAAGTTGTATTGTCATTTTCCTGGTCAGTGTCCACCCCCTCAATTTGGCCCAACGCAGGGGATCTTTGAGGGATCAGTGTGACGTGCCCTGCATGGTCACACTCAAGGCATGAGTCATCTGCCCAGTGGGTCAAGAATAACTCCCAGCAGGGGCCTGAGTGGCAAGGCCATCCCATCTATCTCAGGCTGGAAGTGGCCCAGCGGTCGACGAGGGCCTCACACTGGGAGAAGGAGGCGTGAACATCCATCATGTTAGCATAGCCCTGGATGACCTATCAGAAAGGGCAAGGGAGCTGTGCTTCAAGAGATCGTGCAAGCCCCGACCCTGCAACAATATTCGGCCAACAAAAGTGAAACTTATTTGTTTATTTCTCATGCAATTTTTTAATTCACATACAAGTCACACATACATTCACTGAGCAATTTATTAGGAACATTTTTACTTTATTACACCTACTTATTAATGTGGTTATCTAATCAGCCAATTACACGGCAGCAGTGCAATGCATATAATCATGTAGATACTGGTCTGGAGCTTCAGTTAATGTTCACATCAACTGTCAGAATGTGGAAAAAATGTGATCCAAGTGACTTTGATCATAGAATGGCTGTTGGTGGCAGAAAGGGTGGTTTGAGTATCTGCTGGGAAACTGCTGATCTCCTGGGATTTTCATGCACACTAGTCTTTAAAGTTTGCAAATAATGGCACAAAAAACAAACGAAAAATTCCAGCGAGCAGCTGTTCTGCAGGCAAGGTGACAGTAATGCAAATAACCACATATTACAACAATGGTATGCAGAAGATCATCTCTGAACACACAAAGCATCATAACTGTAAGTGGACAGGCTACAGCAGTAGAAGTCTAAAAATAAGTGTAATAAATACCCAATCAAGTTCTCACTCAGTATATATTACATAATATGATAAAGATAAAATATTTACTAAATGTATTTATTTTCTCTATCATCCCTGACCATTTTTTCAAATCAAAACCCTGTGTAAAAGCATCTACATTGAAAAGAAAAAATACCTCTCTGAACAAGATAATGTAGTTCTGAATAATTTACCTCTAGTCTAGTCTTCTGCATTTTTTTTGCAATATGTTGAATTGATCGTAAAATGGGCCTGGAATCACAGCTAGCGTGCCATCTAGGTGAGTCATCGCAAGATGCACTTCTCTCCTAAATGCATATGCATTTAAGGGTGGATCATGCAAATAAAGGGTAGAGCTTTTATAAGTGTGGCTGATTATGTATTCCGTTGAATTGACTAAAGTTCACACAATTAACAACGGTCGATTGTGATATTTTTCTGCCTCTAAAGAGCAGCCGTAAACCGAGGCACAAGCAAAAGAGACACAGGCTCCAAATCTTGAAATAGCTTTGCACTGACATAATATTTGTGACAAAAATCACACAGTTTCAACTCCAAGAAATCATCAAACAGATTATTAATATTCAGTATGAATTAATGATTGCAGCCAAGCAATAATACATTCTGTGTGTTTGTCACAGCAGTGTGAAATGACTGAAATAATGTGCATCATGACAGTAACAAATATTTCAAGATTTAAAAAATTGTTGCCGGTAATAAAAAGTATGAGTAGGATTAATGATTGAATGAATGAATGATTTTAACCTTTTAATCACTTAATAAATAATAAAAACAGGGTCTCCCAGAAGCACAATTATTTGTATGGCTGGTGAGAAACAACCAGCCATTCATGGTATTTCATGGTATTTCATGGTATTACATATCTATGTAAATACCATGAAATAAAATTGTGTGATTGTCTGTACTTTTGTCTGTAATCCATTTGTTGATCTCAATTACAAATGCACAACAGTCTCTATAGATTGCAGAGAATGGTGCGAAAAACTAAAAACATCCAGTGAGGAGCAGTATTTTCCTTTGCAGCCTGACGTAGGGGGAAAGAACCCATACTGTATGTGTTGCTCTGATCTATTATAATTCACATCTCCAGTAGGCTCTGAGATTCCCACCTTCTGGATTCCACATGTACAATCATGGAATACAGGTTCTGTCATGTCTTGCTCCCATTCAACTGCTTTTATATAGTGGTGGATCAGGTCCCATCAACTGTCACTTTGTGAGTCATCGGTTTGTTATGCAGCAGACCTTAAACACAAACAAAGGGAAGGGGATGAGAAGACAGCTGTAGTGGCCTTGAATAGTTCAAGGTGTGTGTCACACTGTCATAACATGCAGTGTAAGCCAGGATTAACAACAAAATGGTGAGTGGGGGTTATCGCTTATTTGTGCTATTGCTTACTGCGGAGGGAGATTTGTGCATTTCTGTGCTGAGATAACACAAATAAGGCTTTTAAACCAGAAATGGGAGTTCAATAAAATATTTTAGTATTTTAGTATTGCACTTATATTTCTGTTTAAATAATGTTAATCCACCATGTCATTAGCAAAAGGCAATGGTGTAAACGACACAGCTTAATAAGACAATGCTTTATCCTGGGATATAAAGGCTAAGACCTCAGAGGCTGTGTGGGTGTTATATCCCACACTAAACACAGGCTGGCTGAACCAGGGATAGAGGAAAGAGGATACAGAAATGGTGTCACAAGAATGTGATCATGTTTAATATTTAATATTTTAAATATTATTGTTTGTAATCAAACAATTCATATGTGGTCAAAGGCTCAGAGCTTTTATAAAAGGGCATTTGTACATTTATATAAACATTTATATATTTTGGTTTGGCTTGAACCCTTGATGACTTAAAACCATTTAGCCAACAAATGTGTTCCATTTTGTATCAGCAAAATTTACAGCTGAATCACGGCATGCAAAGCATATGCAACCAAATACAAAACATGACTCTTTTCTTTGACATTATGTTATTTAATTTCCAAAATCAAAATGGGGGACTACATATAAAAAGTGCTGTAATTACTCCATGGTTTACATACAGAGAAAATAAAATATTATCATCAGAAAAGAAAAAGTGACTCAAACTTTTGAACTGTAGTGTACATTCCATTAAAATCATAATTTCCCATGTTCTAATAAGAAATAAAAATCAAATACCAGAAATATTCTTTGCAGTCATGAATTAGTAAGAAAACAGAAATATGATATGAATTAATTGTTTTAAATTATACTTTAAAGTTCCTCAAAATGATCCTTCAATTTCTGATTGGTACCTCTGTGTTGATTTTTTTAACACACATATGGTATCTGTATGATAACCCAGCTGTCTCTGCTGGAACGGTAATTGTGTGAAGGCACCCTTACAGTTTGAATTCATTCTCATCAGTGGGAGGGGTCAAAATTGCAAATCCTCGGGCCTTGCATGAGCAGGAGAGTAGGTTTGAAGAGAGCCATGCTGACTCTTTCAGTGGGACTCAAGTTTGTAGAAGATTGAGGGACATCCCTCCCTCCAGTGGCAGCAGTGAGCTGCTTTCGCATAAGCACTGAGTCTGACCCCCTGACATGTACCAGACTGGGAGAAGGACTATGTGTCTGGGCCTTGGATTGGGGCTGGGGTTGTGGTGCCGGTAAGTTCTCTAGCTTAATTCTTCTTCTGCATTTTTACAACGGGATCTGAGGGTTGAGAAAAATGTGCGGAATTTTCAACATCTCCTCGGGAAGCCGGCATTCTCCGCCACTGTTGACCCCACCCTGCCCTGTGTGCATTGCCTGTCAGGAGCTAACAGTCCGGCTGTCAACTGCTGCTGAGTCCCCCACTGGTCAGCAGCCATATTAGGGCAGTACAGTGAGGTGCATGTTTACAGTACAGCAAGAGGGAAATGCGGGAGCATGGTGGAAGGAAGCCATGGTATTATATGCAGGCTGGCAGGAAGGAAGCAGAAAGTTAATGCCAGTCTAGGCACCGAGAGCTGTCGAGTACTTCCTGATCATTGAGGGCTGTGAAGTGCGCCACCCCACTGCACCCACACACATCCTCCTGGCCGCTTGTCAACACAGATAGCCCGCTTCCTGACCCTCTGATCCCTGAATATACCTCTGCTTTTCCCCACTGCACTTCCTTCAGTATCGTTCAGTTTGAGCGACGGTCAGAATAGAAATGGTACTATAACAGTACATAGGAATAAACTCAGAGGGGAGGGAGGGGCTATTTTGGCATAGTTACAGCATGCCACAGAGAAAGGATGGACATCTATAGGTATCTTAGATCAGCAAAGAAGGGCAGTAGAGCATTTTCCTGATGAAGATGTCAGAGTGCTTAGTGCATTCAAGCCATTCTGACAACATCACATAAGATAATGTGGCTGATCTTGTTGGAGTAATGCTGACATCTCCTGACACTGGACTGAGTCATCAGGCCCTTGTGTCATTGTTCCAATGAAATGACAAGAGATTTTCCTTCTGTCTTCCATGCTGATGGCAAATGTTCAGACAAATTACCCATCAAAATCCCAGAGCCTGTTTCAATTGGTACGGCTAAAGCTACTGTATCTCCTTGCACCAAATACACCAAATACTGAGAAACCACTCAGTTTAAATATTGTTTTACTCATAGGCTTATTGTTTTACTCATAGGCTACATGAGTAAAGAGATGCTGCAAAACAAATAAGCAATTATGCCTTCTCTTTGCAAAATTTAAAACAGCATACCAATAAATCTTGCTTCAAAGAGATGGAAGCAGGCACATCAATGAACAGGATGTCCAAAGTTGATTTGTTAAAAAACCAATGGACTCCATGGGGCTTTTAAATAAACTAGTCCTATTTCTGTGTGTAAGAGGCAGTTCAAATGGAGTACTCTGTTCTCTGCCAGGATTGAGTTAATGACCGCCTGCCCCCCTTTCCCTGCACACGTACACATACATGCACACACCCCCTCCCACCAGATTTCACAGTGACTCAGGGGTGATTTATCCACTGGAAGGAATTCTGTGAAGAGGCTGAGATCCCTACAGTAACCTTTTACCTTCACCAGATGTTCCTTCTGAAAACACGATAATGTTCATCCCCCAGATCCCCAACCAAACATATCAAGTGGCTGTGATGTGTTTGTGGCTAGACTGAGAGAAATTGCAGCAATGGCGGCATGCAGGCACTTTAAACACAGCCAGTTGCTTAGACAGTCGCACCCAGGAGAAACTTAGACGTGCTGGCAAGCCTGTTGGCACACTGTGATGGCAATAAAGCACTTTGCATGGAGGATCCAGGGAAGTGACAGAATCCAGCAGCCTAATGACAGCGCCAAATCGAAGTTGAACAAACAGTACTTAAACCCTGACTAATAAGAAAAGGCCAGGCAATAGTTTCAACAAGGTAATCAGCCCACAGGCTCTAACTGCCCATTCCTTCAACAGGAATGCCGAGAACAACGGGGTGCCAATAGCGGTACCTATTTAAGTAACTTGCTACATAGTTGGCCACGATGGCAAATTTAAAGGGGGATTTTTGAGGCTCATTGCAGCCCTTGTCTGGACCGGGCTGGGATTCCCTCTCATATGCAAAACATTTTTACAATTATTTTTGGGTCCCAGCCCAGGACTGAAGGAAAAGGGAAGTTGATGTTTAAAAAAAATAAAAATAAAAATAAAAAACGGACACTCACAGGATTATAAGGGGAAACTGATGTCAGTTTATGGCACTGGGCCACACCCCCAGTGCTGTTCATGCCACTGTGTCCAGTCTATTGATTAAGCACAAGAATGAAGAGTAGAGTAGACCCATGCAAAAGGGGTTACTGTGAGAGATCACTCTAATAAAAACTAAATGTAGCATTTGTGAAGCCCCGTCTTTCATAATTTTGCATACGTCCTTTACTTGGTAAATGTTCTGTAAATGTGCTGACAATCAAATACTGTGTTTGTTTCACCCTTAATGAACATAAGGAAAAATATAAAATATCTTTAATATACTGATATAAAAAAGGCTGTATAAAATAAACAGCACAGATAATGAGTGATATGTTATACTCAAACATAAAAACAGGGAAGCTATTTACTTTTGTTTGAATGTACTGTAGTTATTCTTTTAAATGTTTAACTGCAAAAACAAAGGTTTCAAAATTATTGGCACCCCAAAATATTATCTTTCTACAGCAGCAGAATGCTTAATAAAAAATAAAAAAAGGTCTAATAATTACCTAATAAAGCAATGGGCACTTATTTTTTAGACTTTTTTTTGCACCAATCCCAGGACATCAGCAGTTCCTGAGACACTCAAACCACTCTGTCTGCCACCAACAATCATTCCACGGTCAAAGTCACTTAGATCAAATGTTTTGCCCATTCTGATGGTTGATGTGAACATTAACTGAAGCTCCTGACCCATTAAACATACTACCAAACACAGTTAGGGCAATATTCAAAAAGTTCCAAACATCTAGAACCATTACCAATTTTACAAGAAGATGGTGCAACTGCATGATGTCCCCACACACAATGACGGAGATGAGGCAAAGAACTGTAGTTGCATCCTCAGAGAACCGAGTTGGTGAACATTTTGGTGAAGAACATAGTTCAGTGTTTTGAGGGCCACAGATGCCTCATTAGACTGTCCAAGTGGCTGGAGCCCTGTACTTTTGATTGTTTGACACGGTTCTTGTCTAAAATATTTTAAAACAGTGTTCATTGGCCATACATTGAACATATACAGTGTGATGATATGCTTGCAGAGTTGGATATTAATAGCAGATGAGTGTGGGTAATGCGGGAGCTGGACTTGCTGGGGTCTGACTCTTGCCAATAGGCAAGTTTCTTACTGGATGGATGCGTGCTTGGCTGATAGTTAAGAGACATGGTTTCCAGCCACCAGAGGCTACCGTGTGGAGATGGCAGCTTTGACAGTCCCAGCCAATATTTGTCACTTCAAGTGTATGAATTCTTGATTCGATGTGCTTTAATTGATTCCACTCTCTTCAGTGCTGCCTGTCTGTCAGTGCACTGCCTGCTCCACATTACCAGTACACTATGTGGCGGCTGCTTAGCTGACATCCTTCAGATGCTAGCAGAAGGGCAAGAGGTTATGGCGTCCCCACCATGACCTTTCCACATGACACTGTGAGTTCCATGTGGTGGGCATGTAGTGGATTTTGTGCTTCAAAGAGCTGAAGAGCAATGGAAAGGCTTCAATGTTTATTTCAGAAATGCACATACTGTAGACACTAATGACAGCCTGTTTGCAACACAAAGACATGAACACCATTCTGTTGGCACTGGCAGAGATTTGAACATGTAAAATGCATCACTGGCTACTTTATACCCATGTTTCAGACATGAGAGTTAAGTGTACATTTTTGGAATGTAGGCTATAATAAACATCTAATCGATGAAATGCAAACATCTGTGAAAAGTACCCTTCAATTGACATGCCAATCTACAGAGCCTTGGAATAAAGCACATGTTATGATGTGTTTTCCCTCCACAGGAAAGATGGATACATATACCATTGGTTGGTGATGTGTACAGTATCTCATAGCTTTGGATATTGCATGCATGACAGGTAAATGTAACATTAGACAGTCGAACATGGTGAGGCACCACATCATCAACAGGATTTATTGTGCTGAGCTGTCTGTACTGAACCCGAAGGGCATAGCAAATGGCTGACTTATTCAAACACTGTCTGCTCGAGAGCTCAAAGCTTGACTGCTTATGAAATACCAAGCAACTAATACGCGTTGGTTTCTGCTGGTGCTAGGAAGGATTTTGCTTCCTGAATGGACATGAATGAAGAAGAAAGAAATGTGGTCTGTCTCAAGGGAGGTAGGAAGACATACACTAATTTAATTAAAAAAAAGACTTATATTAAAAGTAAAATCCTATTTTGTTTGAACTTTTTTGCTAATTAAGAAAATGTTACCAATGACATAAGACAATCTTATGGAATGGATTTCCATAGAAATGTTCCTTTTATTTGCTTCAGAGTAAAAAATAAGATCTTAAGTCATATTGCAAGACTAAAATGCTTTTTAAGACAGTCACTTTTTCCAGTGTACTGGACAGTCTTCTGTTGGGTCTTATGAAAGCAGCATTGCCAGTACTGCTGGAGTGGCATCACACTCCAGCATCTGATAAAGTCTGGTGGACCTAGCCAGGTGCTGCCTTGGATGGCATTCAACAAATCAACACTCATGGAGAATGCCAGGTGTGTATGTGTGTTTGTGTGTGTATGTTGGTAGGGGGGAGGCTACAGTTTCAGATGTACAGCGGGCTCCAAAATTATTGGCATATATTATGTTATAGGAAACATACAGGAAAATGATTTCAATACATTAATGATCATGTTTCAATGTTGCAATCTATTTTTTAAATGAAAATCATAGGTGTCAAATTGTTGGCACACCTCACAATTAAAATCAAACAAAATGAAATCAGCAATACAATTTTACTGAATCTCAGTCTAAAGGAACATTACGCCATTTCATTACTTCCTGTTTCACTCAGTTTCAAAATGAGGTAGCAGGCATGCAAAATCTTGTCCATCCATCAGCCTGGGGCAAGCCAAAGAACTGTCAATTCAGAAGAGACAGAAGATAATTGATTGCCAGACGTCTGGTAAAAGGTACAAAAAATACATAAATAGTTAAACATACCACTTAGCGCTTTAAGTAAAAAATTGTAATGGAATGGTTGCAAACTTGCCATGAAGAGTAAGCAAGAGCATGCTGTCTGCAAGGACGGTGAGGAGGATGGTGAGGGAGGCCCTTAAAACCCCAAGGATCACAGTTTAAAATTTAACATTTAAAGATTGGTCGCATCTTGGGGGCAAGTCTCAACCCATAAAAAGACACCTCCATACCAACAAACTTTTAGGAAGGTTGGTGCAAAAACCGTCCGTACTCAGCACAATAAATGAAACCAAGCATCTGGAGTTTGGCAAAAGTAATTGGAATTATGACTGGAAGAGAGTGCTATGCTCAGAGACCAAAATGTAATGTTTTGTTCATACATACCATCAGCATGTTTGCTGTCAAAAGAGGAATGCATACAATGAGAAGCACGTCATATGTACTGTCAAATATGGAGGTGGGTCAAGAATAATTTGGAGAGGTTTTGCCGCCAGTGGTCCAGGTGCACTATTGAGATACAAAGTACCATGACATTTTGTCAGATTATCTGGTTGTCTCTGCTAGAAAGCTGAGATTGTCCAGCAGGACAATGACTCCAAACATACAGAAAAAGCAACATCCATCATAAACTGAGGAGGGGGTCCACAACTGGTGGCACGATCACAAAATTTAGTGGCCCAACATTTTCAAATGGCATCGCAATAAAATTGAATCAAAACGAAGAAAAATAAACAATGTACAAAACTGCAGCATTCAACACTTGGCCCATTATTCTCACTCTTCAGCTGTTGTCAGCTACTACTACTTTCTTTTCTTGTAGTGGTTTTATTCATTTTTGGCCTATTTATCTGTATTTATTGTTGTTTATTGAAAATTATATTAACACCCACATTGTACTTCAGTCTTTTCTCTGCGACCATGCTCTCTTTCAAAATGCACGCACACAACAACCAAAAACTCACTCGCTCACCATTACCAGCTTCATCACAGACACACGGACCAATCGGAGCACTCAAAACAGAAACAATACAACCCACATGATTCCCACTCTTAAAGCTGCATACCCTCATTTGCCAACAGCAATAGTCCAGAGACCCAAATCCATAATTTATTTTAATTCCAAAAACATTTAAAAGGTGGAGAAACATCTATAAGAAAAAAAACATTAAACATCAAACATCTGGGCAAAAATCGGTTTAGTCCAGTAAATAATTTCTGCACCTGTGCAACCTTCAAAAAATATGTCGCGTCTAGGAAACGACAGAGTCCAAATCTTCAATTTGTCGAAAAACATCTTCGCGAGGGAAAAGACGACACCAGGCAGCAAGATCTTCAGGAAAATCAGACTTTACTAGCACACGTGCATAAAGCCGGATCAGCTCTCCAGAACTGAACCCCGACTGGCATTTGTACACCCATTTTATACACAGTTACTCCACCTACAACTCCTCCTCAAACCTCATTCTGGCAAATCACCCACACTTTTCTTATCGTAACTCCTCCCAACGCTCCTCCCACAAGTCATTGTGGCAAATTTCCAACGGTCCTTATGCTCTGCCAACTCTGTACAAAGTTCAGGGCATTCTGCCAACTACGTGTCCTCACCCCGCACCTGCTCTTGGCAAACTACCAGACCTCATAAAGTTCTGGATGCCCTCCCTCTAACACGTCATCCATACACGTCACTCTGTATCTTTCGCTTTTATAAGACGAACTAAGCAGCAGTAATCATTGAAAATATACAGACAAACTAAACATTTCATTAATATTCACTTCTAATATACTTTTCTAATCTACAGACATACTAAACATTTGATTAATTATTCTCTTCTAAGGGAGTAAATGTACGTAGCATTCTTTGCTCTCATTTCGACAGTTTTCACTGTGGTTTCTTGCGTTTTCATAAGCTCAGCTATAATTAATGTTCTAGGTCAAATAGATACACTCCTGGCATAAAACATTGAGAGTCCCGGAGAAATCAGCTGTACAGTCATATCTTGCTCTGCCCGTGTCCTTGACAGTTTGGTCTACACAGTTCAAGACGGCCCCCCCCCCCTGCCAGCTGGCTGGGCTCACTGTGTAATCCTGGCACAATTTAGCAGTTACTCAGTTTGAAACTATACAGGGTACATATCATACTTTAATACAGATATATTGATAAACTTTTAGCACACATCGTCGAGAGTTTTGGAGGAACCAGCCTGCTCACTAAGGCGGAGTCTGATTTTGACTTGTGATTGGTTATCATGCTTTTAGGAGGGAGATCTTTCGTTCTGTGAATTTTCCCCTACAAATAATGTTCACACCACCAAGGAAAATGGTCGCAGCTAGAGCCCTGAGTGAAATAAAATAAGTAGTGGCCACTTTCGTCGAGTACATGTGGCTGTCCATCATACTCAGCACAAAAAATGCTAAACAATAATCATTTTTAAGGTTAAATTTCACACTCAACCATGCTGCTGTTGCATTGAATCAGTCGTTGAAATCACTGTGGTTCAAGATTCATTCTGTACACAAAATTGGAAGGAAAACACAAGACAATGTCCATTAGGACCAACTGTCATTACACACTGGGAACATTTTCTGAGAGGACCATCTGGTAGCCTGTGATAGGCTTAGGCTATAGAGGCCAGCAAAAGGGTCACTAAGCCTCAAAACCATTATTGTATCCCATGATTGTAATGAAAAGAATAACAAAATGGTTCAGCTTTGGTTTAACAAATGTGATCAGTGCTCTCATGTTCATGAGTTGATGTGACAGAAAGTGAAAAAGCAGACCCTATGAATTTGTATATGTCAGGAGTAGGTCTGATTTTAAATGGAATTTGGTAGAGTGTTAATTGCAGGACTGGGAGATTGCCGTTCTGCTGGCCGCTGCTGAGAGTAATTGTAATCGGGAAGGTACAGTAGGATAAAAAAGTGTGGAAACAGTCAAAGAGAAATGCCCAGAGGGAATGGAAGGAGCTTCAGTGTGCAAGGGTTTATGTTTGCCCTTTTGGTTTGTGTGTTTTTTGGATAGCTGGCTGTTGTTTGTTTTTTATTTTGGTTTGGATGGGTGTGTTAGTGTGTTTGTTAACTGTGGTGTGTTGACAGATGACATGTTCACCTGGCAGCGGCCCAGCAACGGATGGTAGGAGAAGCGCAGATGGGGTAATTGGAGACAACCCGGAAAGGACTAGATGCACTGTGGGAGCTTGGTTCCCAGTGACATAAGGACTATGTGCGCAAAAAGAGTAAAGTCTGGGGTGTGTGAGCCCAGTCTGGGACCAGGTTTGTGGGCTAACACCGCTGCTGTGTTTGGCAGTTTGCTTCCATGAAATCCTGAACCGGAGTAAGTGCGAAGGGAGGCTGCCTGCCATCCAAGGTGGTTGGGCCAAGAAGAAACCTGTCCATTTTTTTGGTTTTTCTTCCTTCGGTTTTTATTTTGGGATGTAGGGAATGTGAATACAGAGATGGAAGTGCTGAATGCTGTATGGACTTCATTAGTCTTTCTGCATCTCTAGCCCACATTTATTAGAACTTACAGCAATGGTGTCTATTGAGAATAAGGTTGGTTTAAGATGGAGGCATTGACATGTTTACGATCAGAACCATAATATTAACTGCTGCCAAACAGTGTACTGATGGGAATTTCTTTTATCATATACAACTTACGGCTTTATATAACTTTCCATGTTTAAAACAGTTGACCCGAATAGAAAGTGAAAACAAGTCACCTTATAGTATTTTCTGCAGTTCCAGCATATGACTTAACCAACTTTCAGTCAACTTCAAGGAAATCAAGTAATATCTTTTAAACAGGTGATATTCTTTACCTGTACTAGGACAAGTCATAGCCTAATGAATACAAAAAAATGGTAATATTGTTATTTTGGTGTAATCCAGGGGTGAGGGATGGCCACATTTTTTATTCCAGAAATAAGTAAAGAATGAAACTATTTTCAAGGACTGGAAAATATAATATAGCTTTATACCAATGCTCTTAGGTGTGTGTTTTGGGGGGTGGGGAGGAGAGGTCGTTTTATGGTCTACTTTGTGTGAATGTGGGGGAGGGGAGCTAATGGGTAGGAGTTAGAAGGCAGGTTGTGTATTTGAAGTGATTGTCAGAAAAGTGATTGTGGTTCAGCAACAATTTATTGCAGCAACGTGTGCATTGTCATGGACTGCAAACCTAATCCAAATATCACCCATACCACATTTGGCATGTATTGAATAAAGGTATAAAGGTACTTGATTTGAAAATTGCTGCTGTAGCACCACCGTGGGTGGTAGTGGCACAAAGTGATATACACGTGACCTGCATGGGTCACTATTCAATTTCTATATTTCAAAAACAAATTATTGAAATAACAGAATATAACAGTGTAGATGCTGATCAGTCTCAAACACGCTTGAGAGGATAGATGAGCTGACACAGGGAGATATCAAATGTCCAGACAGCAGTGGTGTTTTATTCAGTCTCACTGGAATGGGCGAGAGCGAAATAAATTAAGAAAAAGGGTCTTTGTCATCTCCCGCACAGGATCACAGTCAAAACAACAAACTAAAATAATAAAGGCAAACAAAACCAAACCCTAGCTTAGACTCTGTCGCTTTGAGCTCTGTCTCTCTCGCACAACAGCTCTCTCATCCGTGGTTCCCCGATTCCCCTCAGATGCCTACTTTGGAACATATATATAGAGGTGGGTAGAGCAGCCGAAAAGTAATGTTACTTAAAAATAATAATGACTTAAGTAAGAGTAAAAGTAATCATCCCAAAAACTACTTGAGTATGAGTAAGAAAGTATCTACTGAAAAAAGCACTCAAGTATGGAGTTACCTTAGACAATAGGATCTGATTTAATATTCAACAAAACAAACAATGATCACAACCTGATATAGCATACATATAGCAAGATCAAAATAATTAAAATGTTGAAAATATAAGATGTAAAAATGCAATTTCCAATAAAATAAAAAACAAAATATATATTTTATGTACAAATTAAAACAGGGCCTAAATGCCATTATAATAAAACAATACACAACAATAAATTAAATATTTACCCAACATAAGCCACCAGAAACACTATCATAGATCCTCAAACATGTTTTTAAACAGATAACTTTGGACTTACATACAGACTGAATGAAAAATTATCTTATGACTCTTTTTCCTGAGTGAGAGTTTCTGAGATGCTCAAACCACCCTGTCTGGCACCAATAATCATTCCAAGGTCAAAGTCAATTAAATCAAACATTTTTCCCCATTCTGACATTTGGTCTGAAAAACAGCTGAATCTCTTTATCATGTCTGCATACTTTTATACATTTATTGGCTGCCACACAATTGGTTGCTTAGATATTAGCAGTAACAAGCTGGTGTACTGGTCTACCTAATAAAGTGGTCACTGAGTGTATATTTACTAATTGTTAAGTAACCCAAACTGACATTAATTTTTCAGAATGTATTTATCATTGCGAATGCATCACTATGGCAACAGTATCTATCACAGCAAAGAACATCAAACTTTTGTGCCAAAGTTGGGCAAGCTGGAAGTGATTTATTACCAAATTATTTGTTTTTTCCTTAAGGTATTACTATAAAATGTGAAGATGTCCATTGTTTTGAGAATAAAAATAAAACCAGACAAAAACAACTCACAAATGTACAACAAAGGTTTACCGGAAATCACTGATGTGACAGCTTTATGTAAGGGCATTATTTTACAGCTGAGGACAGCGACTGATCATATTTCAGTGTTACTCATTGTTCAATCTATTCAATTTAAGTTATGTATTTGAATACACAATGTCAAAGTCATCATTTCAATCTTCCCAAATGAGGCATGACAGCCTTTCTTTGTTGTACTTGCACAATGTGTCATTCATACAAAAATCATGGTTTAAAAAAACAGTTACTATGGTTTTGAACCAAGGTTAGCAATAATGGCCCTGTATCTGTATCCTTCAGCAGTATGTCATTTTATGTTTTCATTGTTTGGAGAAATGAAGGTGAAATTAAGGCTTTACCTTGGTCTCGCTTTAGAGCTCGAGCATCATCAAGAGACTCTCACAAAAAATGGATTTTTTTCTTTAGCAAGTTAAGAAAAAGAAACAATTCCACTCAACAGATCTGTTGAAAAGTGATGCCTTCTCCTCTAAACTTTCTTTATTATGCCTTTCACAGGCTCAGCAAAATAACTATGAA
The DNA here is from genome assembly GCF_963514075.1 of Conger conger. Taxonomy (NCBI): domain Eukaryota; kingdom Metazoa; phylum Chordata; class Actinopteri; order Anguilliformes; family Congridae; genus Conger; species Conger conger. The sequence continues at coordinate 25,401,011 of NC_083770.1, forward strand.
AAGAACTGGAAGGACAAATTGCTGAATGCTGTTCTTCTTTCTGTACCATGAGTGCCCTTGCGGTTGGGAAAAAATATTGTTGAGTTACTAGACAAATGACTGAGCTGAAACTCTTTAATTTTGGCAGAATTCATTGCTAATAATTTCCTCCTCTGAGCATGTCCAGATGTTATATTCCTTTGAGTACACACTATGATCTTTTCTATGTTGTCCTTTTCAATAAAATAAAAGATGCTGTCACCTTTGTGAGGGAAATCTCACCTATTTCAATGGCATTGTTATATTTCCCAAAATGTATACATTTAAGCTTTTGATATTGGACTTACAGTTTGGAAAGAAAAATTTGTCGGGTTGGATTTACTAACCAAGAACTTATGTAAATCGATATTGGATTAGCTTTGTAAGTGAACAAAAACAGTCCATTGTGAAGATATTAAGGAAAAACACAAATGAGAAGAACTTAAGAGGGTCTAGAACTAACAATTGTAGAGAGACAAGTTGTCACTTAGGGTTGTAGAAAGCATGTCTCCCTTGCATGAAATACGTAACATGATGGCTTATTAATTATGTTGATTCTGTTTTGGTTTTAGGCCCTGTCAATCAGCCACCCAGACAAAAGTAACATCCATTGCTTTTTGTGGATAGCACCATTCCCCTTTGAGATTTTGCTAGCTCATGATTCCTTGTGCATTGGGTGTTAATGTTAATGTTCCGTGATGTTTTAGCAAACAAATGGATCAACAAAAATAGGAACTAGTCATCACCATATTTTGGGTCAGGGCCATGGTAGGGAAAATACAGGCAGAATAAATATGAGACAAATGGCAGCCTCACCAAATCATCCCTCTTCTCCAGGTCCCAGGCAGGTTTGCTCCTCATAGATGCTGTGCTGATTCAATTAGCTGGAGAGGTTATAAAAGTATACATTTGAAATATCGTAGCTGACATGTTAAGTGACACAGTCACTTGTGCCTTATGGTTACTTAATCTTGATTCTTGCCTCTTTGTATTGTTTGTGACCACACTCTAAAGCTGAAACAGTCCATCCTGTTTCATCCACTTTTTGTCAACTTTCATAAGCAACATCTGTGTTCATAATAGTAGCTGTAATGTAACCATGAACCAGGAATGCAGGAAATATATTGAAGAGTTTTAACTGGTTTCAAATGGCACTGTTAACTGAAGGGGCCCACATAGATCTACAGTACATATATATCATTTGGCAGACACTCCAGAGTGCGTAGGTGCATAGGCATAGTATTTTCATATGAATTAATTGCTTGACTAGCTACAGTAGTATAGTGTAGAGGCTTGACATTTAATTATGCAAGGCTAGATGGTCCAGCAGTGTGTCTCACTCAAAGTCGAAAAGAAACCAAGCCTATGCCAGAGCATATGGTAAAAACATACACTCAAATAGTAAAGGTGCTTGGTGTTATTTATCTATCATTAAGATTGATGAATATACAAAGGAAAACTGAAGTTTGTTCATCCCAACAGTGGCATCAAAGTTCTGGAAAATATCTGGACTGTCCCTAGTTATCGGTACTTAATAATCCTAGCCCTCACCTAAGAGCATTTATGTCTGTTCAATTCTCAAAGTGCTAATGACATCTTTAACAGCAAGGATTGTGTTCAGTCTGAGGTTGATTCTCTGCCCACCTATGTGCTGATTTATACTGAACCAATGACCAAAATCTTAAGAAGGTTACCTTTGTGAGAGTGACTCTCAGTCATATGCCCTGTCATGATTAATATTCAATGCAAGCAAAGATATTTGAGCTGCTGTTCATTATCCTTTGAGTTAGTGCAATCAATGCAAACTTGGACTGGTAATACATTTGTAACACATTTCTTTGCTGTTGTGCCTCCCACAAGAACACAATGAAAGTGATATGATTATTGTTAGCAATACTCTCATGATACCATAGCACTGAGCTATATCAATTGGTGCCTGTGGGTGCCTGGAATATCTTTTTGGAGGAGCTGTAACCTGAGTAATTCTGGACAATTTAAACAAACCCAGTTTTACATAGAGTGCCATCCAAATTAATTAATTTATTTATTTATTCATTCATTCTTGATAAAGATGAGCAAAAATGGCTGTGTAAAATAAACATTGTAGGTCATGAGCTATATTGCATGCTGAAAAATATGAAAATCTTTGTTTATGCTAGTACAATTGCTTTACTTTGTACACCCTTGTTTTGCAAGGATAAAACTACTGAGTTTGCCACAGTAACACAACTGATTTTGTTTTGAGATTATGGGGAGGGTTTTGAACACAGAATCTTTAAATCCAGAACTGTGGAACCACAACAATTGAGTTTGTAGGGGTGTTCATTGCAAAATAATAATAACTGGGAAAGTAATGGTCTTCCACACAGAATTTCCCAGTTAGTGATAACCTACACATTGTTATATAACTGTAGTTTTAGATGGAGTTTTATGAGATTTAATCACGGGTGTCAGGATCAAGTCATGGGGGGCCACAGAGTCTTTTGGTTTTCACCCACAGTGAGGTTTGGCGTGAGACACATGACAGACAGGGAGGGAGTTGTGGGCGTATTCCACCCATGGAAGAGCCCGAGACCATGATGCTGGTGTCTTCTCTGCGAGGCAGCTCAGACCCTTCCGCAGTTCCTGGTTAAGGCATTCAGTCAGACCATTAGTCTCTGGGTGGAAGCCTGAAGAGAGATTAGGGGAGGACCCGATGAGTGCACAGAAGGCTCTCCAGAATCAACTGGAGAACTGTGAACTTCGATCAGAGACCACTTTTCAGGGAAGGCCATGAAGGCGGAACACAAGGGAAATCAGAATCTCAGCAGTCTCTCTCGTGGAGGGTAGGTAGTCCGATGAACCCGACGGATTTAGAAAAACGGTCAACAATGGCAATGGTGAGAACAACATTTTTATCATCAGAGGTAGGGAGTCCAGTAACAAAGTCCAGAGTGATATGGGACCATGGGCATCAGGGTATCAACAGGGGTTGGAGAGAACTGTGGGATCGTTGGTTTGAGGTCTTGGACTGGGTACAGGTGACACAGGCAGCAACAAATTCTGCGGTATTGATGGTGGGCCACAGAATTGACGGCTGAGCAGCGTCATCTTCTGGGTAACTCCAGGATGGCAGACCAGGGGTGAGGCGCGAGCCTGGGTGATTATCAGGACCCGGGTCCCCCGTGAGAGCTTCTTCAATGGTGTCCAACTTGGCCACAGCCACGAGGAAGAACTGGGACTGGGCTCCCCTCTCCTTCCAGGGAGGAGTGCAAAAGGAAAGAGCATCAGGTTTTTCTTCTTGGATCAAGGTCAGGAGGCTGGAGTGGAGTTGGATCAGTTGAAGCAGAGGAACCATCGAGCTCGGCAAGGATTGAGTCATTGAACAGCTCTGAGGTATTCCAGGTTGCGGTGATCTGTCCAGACCCCGAACGGAAGTGCTCTTCCCTCCAACCAGTGGCGTCGTTCCTCAAATTACAGTTTTATGGCCAACAGCTCACAGTCCCCAGTGCAGTAATTCCTCTCTACCATAGACAAGCAGCGGGAGAAGAAGGCACACGGGTAAATCTTGTTTGGCTTCCACAACCTCCACAACAAACTGTTTCTCAGGATCAAGGGAATCTGGGTGGAGGTGAGCACGGTGAGGGAGGCAGCAACAAAGCTGTAATTCCTGATGAATCACCATCTTTCTTCTCAACAAAGAAGAATACAGCTCCAGCAGGTGATGAGGAAGGGCGAAAGATGCCTGAGGCGAGGGACTGAAATGTCTTGGTTCATGTTAGTTTCAGGTGCAGACAGAGTAAAGTATTCCTCTAGGGGGTGTGGTACCAGGGAGCAGGTTGATTGCTTATAGTCGTATGAGTGATGAGGGGTAAGTGAACAGGCACTAGAGTGTCTGAAAGCCTGTCGCAGGTCCTGGTACTTGGGGAACTTTAGACAGGATGCTAGGTTTTTCATCATGGGGCAGGTTGAGTGGCAGTGGGGACTCCACCCCAGAATGATCCCCTTGACCCAATCGATTGGGGGTTGTGGAGGAGCAGCCAGGGATGTCCTAGAACCACCGGGGCCTGAGGGAACTTCATTAGACCCCCCACCCCCCTTTCCGATATCCCTATCCCTCTTGTCTAACCCAAAAAATATATATATAGAATTGCACTTATGATGACTGTTTGTTTAGAACAGCACTTCATGTGAATTTTACTAGTTATGGATGTGTTGATTTAACTTGTGGAAGAACCTATGCACTTATATGGATATGGATTAAAAGTGTCTGCCAAATGACTAAAATGTAAATGTAAATATAGATAAAACACCACCCCCTCCCAGTGGTTTCCAGTGACAACATTGTAGCTAACATTGTAAATGGTACAAGTATTGCTTAATTTCAGCCATTTTCCAAGTCTGTGTAATGCTCACATCCAAAAGAATATAGGATATTGGGTGGTCAGATACAAAATGTGATATGTTCTAAGCAGTTTAATAAATCTAGATAAAAATAAGAGGAAATAAAAGCTGAAATTCCAATCTGTCATATGTACATCTTTTGATATTGTACTCAATTGTCTTCAGTGTATAGCAAAAACTAAGGAATTTACCTAGCTGTTCCAATACTTTTGGAGCGGACAGTAGCTATATTTAATTAGTGTAGCTACATGTACAGCACATGCATCAGCAGTGAGGTTTATGTCCAATGTAAATGACATCAGCATTTGTCAGATTGTTACGTCGAAGGTTAAAGGTAATGGATCAGATCGTGTTGCCAGGAAGTGCTTCCCACTAATGAACAAAATGTTCCGTGCTTGGCACTAGCATCGCCTCGGTATGGAAGGGATGATAGCATCTCAATATCTGCAGCCCGTCAGGTACCTACAAGCAACTTGCACAAGTATCTTTCTATGACTCGAACTGTGATGATAAACAGCTAATTTATACTGAATTAATAGCAAAGTTGTAACAATGAGTGCCGATAAATACGACTGTGCAATCCAAATTATGGAGAAATGGGAAGAGCGTATTCCAAGGATTAATGTTACATTTTCTATTTTGTTCTCTCAGAATTTATGAGCTCTTTAAAGCTCTTGGACAATTCATTTATATAGAGCGCAGTATTGCATAAATGACCAATGCGGAATGCAATGTTGCTTTGGAGGTTGATGATATTGGTATCGCCCTCTCACTCCTTTATAGTTGTTGGAGAAAATATATTATGAAACTATGTATTTCTTCAGTCCTATGTATGTTTGTGCACTAATGTTTGTCTCATTTTTGTTTCATCCATATTTTAAATTAATAGCATTTGCTAATTCTCAAGTATGTATGTAGCGTTCTATATTACTCCGGATCCGTTTATTCCATTAGATACAAATATCAAGTCTTGATCGTAAAACTTAGCTAACATTATTTGTTTTCTCTTTCTCTTCGACATTACAAAGCTAACATAATTCACGTAAAAAAATGCTAGCTAACTTTAGCTAGCTAGTTCGTACCTTCAAGCGCAAACTGAAGACGCACCTCTTCAAGCAGCACCTCTCCCCATCCCTCCCTACCTCCCTGTGAACCTTAATTGTTGTCTTTGTGATTTACGTTGTGTTTCGGTATTTTAGTTGGCTAGGTAAGCAGTATTTGGATAGTTAAGTATGGTCACTTTTGCTTTGTTGTTTGTTTGTTTATTTGTTGTTTAAAAAAATATATATATATAGGCCCTGGTCCTTATCTTTGTTGTATGGGTAGGAATTGAAATTGTACTTCCCTCTAGGGTCTTTCAGTGCACTTATCCCTGGTTATGGGTATGCACGTTGTTGTACGTCGCTCTGGATAAGAGCATCTGCCAAATGCCAATAATGAAATGTAATGTAATGTTTGCATTAACGTTACGCTGACTAACGTCTACTCTATGAAGGCGTTAGCTACCAAGCTAATCGCTAACCTTACCCATAGCTACCTAGCCTACCTAAAACAATTTTATGTGAATTAACATTAATTAATTGACCATACAAACCTTCATAAAATTAGATGAGAATGCTCTCTTTTCAAGGGTCCATGTATTTAGTTGAGCCTTTCCGTTGCATTAACGTTACCAACATATATAGGTATATAGTTAATTTAGGTAACATTAGTTAGGCAGTTATAGTTTATAATGTAGCTTGCTAGTAGCGTTATCATAGTAGGCTACATGGAGACAGGAATATCTCTCTTCTGATTTGTTATTGCATGCAGTCAGTTGCATGAAAGTTGAACTGCTCCCAACTTGTTGCAACCAAGTTGCACAGAAATTGTTACACAAAGCAATCTGTGACCAACTCAACTGCAACTTAGTTGCAAGCAATAAAAATTGCTTCGTGTAACAACACCGGTACATCATAACTAGCATAGCTCACATCTTCGACCATCTACAACACTGAGCCAATCTAATATAATTGTATATCTTTTGAAAGCAATTGCTCTCATTATAACCTGGCATGTATTTGTAGGCAAACTATAATTTCTAGGTTATTGTACTTCAAAATAATGTATTTATTAAAGTAATTACTTTAATTACATTATTGAAAATTAAATGGCTATTTATGCTGTATGTTACCATTTTACATACTGTATATGCTGAAGTCAAAAGGCAGCAAATTTTAGCTTGTTTTATGTAAACTTGTCTATTGCATTGTAGCTGTGTAGGTCCTGAATTACAGGGCCAGCATCTGCCATGAGACACACAGATCAATCATTAGCCAACACCAAGGCCCGCATTTGTAAAAACACCCAGAGGAAATGGAGTCTCTTGGCCAGACAAGAATAAAATTAGCCTGATGACTAAGTTCCTTCCCTACTCCATGGGGGATTCAGACCCACCATTTGTTTTCATTACTTCCCTTAGTTGTGGAGCGACTGCTGTGGTGCCAGATTTGTTTTATCTCAAAATAAAAAGAAGCAGCCACACACCCAAGCTGTCTTCCAAGCTTAAAATAAACATTTTGGAAACCAGGTGCCTTCATCAGGGTATCCACCTGAATCAATTTAAGTACATTTTATCTTGTTGAACTGGTGCATCAATCATGTGGTGTAAGTGGGTCCCACTACTGGATAGGTGCATGGTAACATTGTCATCACATAAGCATGGCACTGAACACATTGAAAAAATACTGAAATATAAAAAGGAGAAAATATACTATATCCCCTGGATTGACCTTTATTTAAATAAAAGGTCTCAAATCAAAATGTACATTTAACCCATGGGGAACCTAAGTAAAGGTAAATGCCTGCATTCATATAGCACCTTTATCCAAAGCGCTGTAAATTGATGCTTCTCATTCACCCATTCATACACACACTCACACACCAACGGTGATTAGCTGCCATGCAAGGCACCAACCAGCTTGTCAGGAGCAAATGTGGACTAGGTGCCTTACTCAAGGCACGATCCAACCAGCAACCCACCGACTGCCAGACGACTGCTCTAACCTACTGAGCCAATGTCACCGCAAGTCTGCATATACAGATAAGTCTGTATCCACTCAGGCTCGCATAGGAGAAGAATATACATTTTCTCTATGCAAGTTGTTTCAAGCTCATTACCACGGAGGGTCCTGTGTAAGCAGGTTTTCATTCCAACCAATTAATGCTGCCTTAATTGATTCCAATTACTAGTTCAGCTATGTGCATTTAATTGCATTAAGCAGGCATTTCGGCGGCACGGATGGTGCAGTGGGTAGCACTGCCGCCTCACAGCAAGGAGGTCCTGGGTTCGAATCCCCGTCGACCGGGGCCTCTCTGTGCGGAGTTTGCATGTTCTCCCCGTGTCTGTGTGGGTTTCCTCCGGGTACTCCGGTTTCCTCCCACAGTCCAAAGACATGCAGGTTAGGCTGATGGGAGAGTCTAAATTGCCCATAGGTATGAGTGTATGAGTGTATGAGTGTATAAGTGTGTGAGTGAATGGTGTGTGTGCCCTGCGATGGACTGGCGACCTGTCCAGGGTGTATTCCTGCCTTTCGCCCAATGTATGCTGGGATAGGCTCCAGTACCCCTGTGACCCTGTTCAGGATAAGCGGGTTAAGATAATGGATGGATGGATGGAAGCAGGCGTTTCTGTCTGCAGAACTGCTGCTCACTGGATTTGTTTTTGTTTTTTGCACCATTCTTTGCAAACTCTAGAGACTAGTGTCCGTGAAAATCATCAGTTCCTGAGGTACTCAAACCACCCTTGTCTGCCACCAACAATCATTCCACAGTCAAAGTCACTTAGATCACATTTTGTCCCCATTCTGATGTGAACATTGACTGAAGCTCCTGACCCGTTAAACATACTCCCAAACACAGTTAGGGCAATATTCAAAAAGTTCCAAACATGTAGAACCATTACCAATTTTACAAGAAGATGGTGCAACTGCATGATGTCTCCACACACAATGACAGAGATGATAAGGGAGGCGAAGAACTGTAGTTTAGTTGCATCCTCAGAGAACCGAGTCTCAAAATCAACTATATATTATATGTCAACTGCAAATCAACAGGCCCTTTGACAACATACATGCCCAATGCTGATATACAGTTCTCGGCTGATCTTCAAAACACACTTTCTGATTGTGGATTCACATTTGTGGATTCAAAAGCTACACACTGCATTAGTAATGTGCACATGATTTGTACATAACACAGACTAACTGGGAAGCAAAATAAATTAATGTTTATGTTTGCTCAAACTGGTGGAGAATAGAGCACATACACCCAATGGAATAAGGTGCAAATACAAGACTGAAAAAAAGAAGAAACTGCATATTGCCTTTGTGTGGCAAGATTTTACTCTGCACTTTAGATGCTGTTAGATGCTTCACTCTCATTTTATATGAATTCTTTTGTAGCTGTAGTTCTGTTTTACTTTGTGTCTTGTTTTCCAAGTTGTTCCTGATTAAACACTGAACATACATACAATACATTCTGCAGCTGAATCCAAACTCTACAAATACTGGTGAAGGACAAAAAATGTGGTTGTAAACATTTTGGTGAGGAAAGTGGTTCAGTGTTTTGAGGGCCACAGATGCCTCATTAAACTGTCCAAGTGGCCAAAGTCACTGAGATCAAATTGTTTCCCAATTCTGATGGTTGATGTGAACATTAACTGAAGCCGTATCTACATGATTATATGCATTTCACTGCTGCCATACCATTGGCTGATTAGATAATCACATGAATAAGTAGGTGTAATAAAGTAAAAATGTTCCTAATAAAGTGCTCGGTGAGTGTATCATGTATTTGTAATAGTTCCCCTTGATTCAGGTCACAGGAAAGTTCTCGCTGGTTAAAACTAAACAGAAGGAAGCTATTGAGAAGTACATTTTTCACTGGAGGTAGCCTTTAAAATATCTTTTATCGGTTTAATCAACAATGTGGAGGAATGGATATTTAGTGCTCCTGCATTTGAAGTCAATACGGGAGGAGAAGGGAAAAGAGCCTCTACATACATACAATAATAAGGTACACGCATGCCCACACAGACAAAGCCAGATGGAGAGTGGTTCCTCCCTGTGTATTTGAGCTCACCTGAGGGAAATTAAGACATCTTGTACAGCTTTAGCACATGTAGCATTAACACCTCTATCCCCTGTGTAAACTTGGGTGCTGACCCATGACAAAGAGGCATCTGCAGCCGTCTGTACTGTTGCCATAACCTGGACCTTTGTACACATGTATTACATAAGTAGAGCTCTTATGTTTGAGATCCAAGGTTTGGAGTGGTGTTACACAGGAGAGGGGGAATCCCTCAGACGGATTCACTGCAAGATGAAAACACTCTCCAACTCATATAAACCAACAAACATGCACACATGCTCTCACATGCATGCATGCAGACACACAGGCACAGGGAGGGAAACAGGAAGCACACTGACCAACTCTCACACAATTTGCCTGCAGGTGCAACTGTTTGGAGACAAGAGGATGGCTAATTTCTTTAATGTGCCTCTCTGTTCACAAGAGGTCCTCTGCTATATACACTGTCTGCTTTGAAAAGACATAAAAGCAAAGGGATTTGGATGGTTGAGGATATGAACAGTGGCTGGGAGTGTGGTTGTCAAATATAGGTAAGAAAAGGCCCATTTCCCTTGGGAGGTGTAAGCTAGAAAAAGTCTTAGAGCAGGGGAAAGGTTACTGACTGTGTGCTTAGTAGGGGCCACCGTTACGTCTGCCCAGGATAAACGCCTGCTGCTTATTTCCACAGCCAGTTAAAACAAATTGTGGTCACGCTTCAATTTCATCCCACTTTCTCCCCTCCAACCTGATTTTCTTTCACCCTTTAGTTCTCCATTACCAGAAAATAAATAGCTTTACACATAGGGGATCTAGGGGAAGGCTTGATACAGAAATATTAAAGACAAATTGTAGTCACATTTCCTGACTTTCAAATGCGAACACGGTGTGAGAAAGTTCTATATCTAAGCCTGTATTGGCAAATCCTCTCCAGGCTATACTATACCATGACTTCGACAAACTTTTCAGCTTCATGGTTGCAATTTTTTTCAAATGTACAATTGCCTGTCAAACATGTGCAGAGAATGTAGCCTATTGCAAACACAAATCTTGAAATTATCTGATATGCAAATATTATTGGAAAAAATGCCTGAGTATGTTTTTGTCCAATGTCAAGTGCCTATTTTTAATAATGTGATGATTCGGATGATCAAATTAGCCTAAATATAATGTTCCAGGTTAGGTGTTTTTAGGCTATTGGCTGTTGAGGCAAGTGTTGTGAATGCTGTTATGTTATTTAAAAAGAAACTATGCTCACAACAAAAAGTCTCATTCAATATAGTAGTAGTCTACTTCAGAATTTATTGTATCACTGTGAACCCTACCAGTAACTGAAAATGCACAACTTGCTTTTCTCATCTCCTTTGAGTGTTTACCCTGCCCAGCTTCTTTTTCTGGAATGACCACACACACTCTCTCTCACACACACACACACACACACACACACACACACACACACACACACCATTACAACTAGTAAGACAATTCATATTTTTCTTCATTTTCCCACTTTTTTGCTTTAACAGTAAAATTTATTAAGTATTTTTGAAATGGTTTGAATGTTGTTACTTACTGTAAAAAACTACACTTAGTCGTCAATTTGGTATGCACTTTATAATTTATTTTAATACTTTGGACCCTACCAGAAGCTTTTCTCATCTCCTTACTTGGTCTTCTTTCTCTCACCAGCTTGTTCTTTTGTGAAAGGACCACACACACACACACAGGCACATAATTACAACTACTAAGACACTATGTAGAGCATTAGGTCTGTGCACTTTATTGTGCATTGGAACAGCATGTATCCACTCCATAATCCATATCGTCCTCTCCCAACCCTTGCCTTTTTTTCACCATATTTATCCCCTTTGCCACCTGGCATTGTAGCAGCCGGGGTAACGTGAGCTAGCAAGCTAGTACATGTTAACCTTAATCTTAACTCCCCAGTCCTCACCTCAAAATATCCCTCTTCTCCATAAAGATCTTGCAACTTTTTCTCTTTTTTTCTTATTTCAAATTCTTTTTCCCTTCCTCTTTACATTACAAACTACTATATTCCTTCTTTCCTTGTCTCCTTTCACAACCATAATCTCTTAGCAATTTTATGATGCAGTTCAGTGGTATACACAGACTGTGTGATTTAATAAAATATTCGCACACATTCTCGTCTATCTGGAAGAGCAGGGGGAGGCCCGCCCCGCATGCACTCCTTACCAATATCTCCAAGTTTGCCAATTAAATTTATGTAAAATAATAAAGGCCCAATTTGCCTTGAAAACCATGGACCTGGCAACACTGCCTAGATGAAGTTTTTTTCCCTGTTGTCATGTCAACACAGGTCAGTCTAACCGAAGTCCAGCATTTGCTATTTGTGGTTCCTTGTCAATCAACAGCAAGTTGAGGCCTTGAGAACCAGGTGTGTTGCTTAATTTGCCAATCAGTGACTTGAAATCAATTAAATGAATACTGGTACTGAAACAGACTGAAAGATAATGAGAAGATACTGTGGCCCTCCATGAGTGGATTCTCAGACCTGTGGTTTGATCCTCAGGGTCCATACTGTCTTTGCTGATGCATTCAGTAAAAGAGAGTAGGAACCTTGAGCTTTTGGATGAACAATGAGGAAACAATAAGTCCACAGCCATGATAGAAATGGGTAGTACAAGTAGAGGTTCGTATAGGCAGCCAGACCAAGAGCCAAGCCATTTTAAAGTGAGATGGTAATTTCATAGAAAAGTCCAAATCCACAGCATTATTTCCCAAATACTACCTAACTTTACAAAAAGAATATACTGTGATATGGATAATAAATAATAAATAATGACTAAACAGCAAGCATTGGAGTATTGGGTTAGTTAAATCCCCCTCTTCCATTCTCATTACCAGAATGCTAGCCATAGCTAATGAAACAAGCTCTTAACCGGCCTAAGCTGTTGAGCTCCATGGCCACCTGTAACCCAGTCATCAACACTCAGATCTTAAAAACCTTAACCATTCATTGATTTGGGTATTGGCTTCTTTCTTACGAACTAGAATAGCACATGAAGCAAATGCTTGTGTTCATCCTTATTATGAACTACTAATGTCAGATAGCTATCAATTTCTCTTCACTGGCCACCTGGGACTAGCCTGATAAAAGGAAGAAGTGCTTTACTACTTGGTTGCTGTTCCAGTCTGGATTTGTTTAAGGACAGCCATCACACCTCTGAACTGCAAACATGTGTAAATCTATGGCCCAGTACTTTATAAAAACCAGAGGTTAGCAAGGCCTATTCTGTAGCAAGTTCACTAGTAACCCTTATCCTATTAGCATCTTCATTGGTTTCAGGAAGTTTCCTGTCTGCAGGCCTGAGCTGTCTTATGCATTCACATAGCTCAAGGCATTAATTCCAGGATTGCTGCATAAAGGATTTATAAAAATTGACTGAATTTTATTAGTACTTCTTCTGTGCAGTGGAAATGTGTTTCTGCTCCAACAGGCAATTAACATATTGCATGCTTATTGATTCACTTATCTAATCACTTTTTATATTGAGTCCCCTCCAAAAGTATTGGAACAGCAAGGTCAATTCCTTTGTTTTTGCTACACATTGAAGACAATTGAGTTTGAAGTCAAAAGATGCAGAGATGACAGATCCAAATTTCAGTTTCTACTTCCTGTTATTTTTTATCTAGATTTGTTAAACAGCTTCGAACATATCACCTTTTGTATCAGACCACACAATTTTTAGGTCAGCAAATGTATTGGAACATGTGACTGACAGGTGTTTCTTGTTGCCCAGATCTGTCCTGTTAGATTGATTGGTTAAACAATAAATAGTTCTGAATACCTATTCTTGATTTTAGCCTTGGGTTTTGCCTAAGAAGATTGCATTTGTGTTTGAAAGATAAACCAACATGATGACCATAGAGCTGTCTTTGGGAGAAAAGGAAGCTATTTTGAAGCTTAGGAAAGAGGGTAAATCAGAGCCATTGCACAAGCATTGGGGATAGTTTGTACAACAACTTGGAATATCCTGAAAAAGAAAGGAACCGCTGGCATGCTGAGCAACAGACATCGAACAAGTCAACCAAGGAAAACAACAGCAGATGATGACAGAAACATTGTGAGAGCTGTGAAGAAACACCCTCACACATCAGTCACAAACAACCTCCACTGGGCAGGAGAGAAGGTATCTCAATCAGCTGTTCGAGGAAGACACCAATATAATGGCTATACCACAAGATGCAAACCACTCATCAGTAGTAAGAATCAGAAGGCAAGTTTACAATTTGCAAAAAAGTACAGAGATGAGCCACAAAAGTTCTGGAACAAAGTTTTATAGACTGATGAGACCAAGATTAACCGTAAACCGAGCCCCACCTGTCACACTCTGCCATATTGAAATTTCTGCCATTTAGTATATTTTGAAAAAACATTTTCATAATGTTTGCCTGATTCTCATATAATTTTGTGCATGATTTACAGCAAGACCCTGTGTTAATTGCAAGAATTGAATATGGGGTAGTATATATAGTCAAGAGGGTTGTTATGGCCCCAAATATCCGGGGGGCATTCTGAGGAGTAAAAAGATATTGTTTATACACTCACCGAGCACTTTATTAGGTATTTATTGTTATGTTCCTGTGTTCTGTGTTAGTTTATCATTGTTTATTATCATTATTCTTGTAATTTATTATTTTTCATATTCATGTCTGGTGTTCTGTTTACATTCATTAGTCTTTGCACTCGTCTTCCCCTGTCTGAGTCTGAATGTTTACTAGTCCAGTCACTCCCTTGTCTGCATGCCCCACTATTCGGGTGTTTTTACGGTAGTTCCGGGGTTCAATCTTCCTTCCAATCTTGCATTCCTTACTTCCTGCTTTCTCTCCATTTCATGTTTGTACATCGCACTAATATACTAATACCAACTAACATAGAATTTGTACAGTACTAATTATACTAACACACTAATATGTTTGTCAAACTAACATTCACTAGTTTTGGACGCTGCTAGTTCGTCTTGTCCTGTCTTGAGTCCTGAGCCCTGTATTCCTTCCCCCGGTTCTAGCCTCCTTGTTCCTGAGTCCTTGCCCTTGGTTTTTTTTTTTGGTTTTTTTTCTGTATTTCTGCCTACTTCCCTGGACTCTTCTTTACTTGTTGGATATTTGTACCTCTGCCTTCTTGGACTGACCCCCTGATTTTTGACCCTGGCCTGTTTTTTGACTCCGCTCTGTCTGCCCCTTTTGCCCCATTTTTCTGCACCACTGTCTGCATTTGGTTCCTCTGTTCCCCCCGGCATAACATTTCAGACTTAATTTTTAGACTTTTGTGTGCATTACGTATAAAATAAAGCCTGTAACTCATGCACAGGTCACACAATATGGATGAAAATAACCTAAAAATCTGAGCTAACAGTACAGAGCCAAAACACACCGAGTTTTGTAAAAAAAAGTGACTGCCCACCCAATCAGAGCAGTCTGGAACTGGGGCTGCTTGGGAGCATGCATTTGCCTTTGCTATGCAGTGCATTTTGCAAGGAAAGATGATTGGTACATTAAGAAGGATCTTCCCAAGCAATATTGCCTTTGATGTGAGGACCTTGCCCTTTCATAAAAAGATCTCCTTAAACACACATCCTTTATGGAGAGCCTGCCTGAGTAGAGTTTTCATATGTTTGGCTATTATGAGCTGTTACCTGACAATATCAAGTCGTGACTAATAGGTAGGAAGTGTGATGAACGCCAGCCAAAGGGGATGAGCCCATGGAGCCATCAGGGATGACTCAGCAGACACCAGCATGCCTGTGTCCTATCATAAGCAGGCTGACTGCCCCAGTCTAATCAGGGCTTAGGTTGCTTTTCTTTATTAATTGAGTTGCTCCTGCCAGGAATGTTAATTAAATTCCTGCAATTAATTAATAATGAATTCAGCTGGAACACGTACAACGGCAATGAGATAACGTTGTGTAATTGTGAAAATGTGGGATTTTAATTGGTTGGTTCACTCATTTTGGTTGGTGAAAATGCACTAAAAGAAAATATATACAATATTATTATGATATTGAAGATGAGGAAATATATGTGAAAATGTTTTATCGTGTTACATGATGCGTCGTTGTGCTGTATAGTATATTAATGTGGTTGACTCATGTCTCCAGCTTTAAAACCTTGTTTTTACAAGTGGTATGTAAAAAAAAAAATCAAATTGTGAAAGGAGGCTAGGTGCAAGGGATGCTGGTCTGGTCAAACTCATTGCCTGTTCGTATCTTTATCTACTATGTCCACTGGGACTCTGGAACCCGTAATCGTAATGTGAGACGCCCTTTGAATTTGTTTCCTCAAGTTTCCACCTCTCTCCGTTGGGACTGATCCGCTTGCCTTTCCATGTATCTTATTGGAAACAGATGGGAGGAGATTATGGAGGAGTGTCATCACTCACCCAACGCCTCCTCTTCTACTTCTGCTCCCCAAGACCTCTTGTCCCCAGCCCCCTGCCCCGTTCCTAAAAGCACAAAAAAGAACATGGCAGAGATTGAACAGACAAAATTTTCAACCAGTGGACAGGCTGATATTCAACTGGGAGGCTTTCACAGAAGGATTGTCGGGGGAGGGGGTGGGTGATGGGAGTTGGGATGAATGATTACTTTCTATGGTAATCATTTTATGATTACCCCCCGCCCCCTCCACACGTCTAGTTGCTGCACTTTGTATTAGCATTTGTAGTTTTATGTATTAAGATATCACAAGAAACAATTTCTAATGGAATTCTATCCAATAATTCAGTTGTGTAAATGTACCTCTGCAGTGCTGCTATTGTGGAAAGTGTGTGTGTGAGTTAAATTTCTTTTCAAGTTGGAGGGTAACTATTATTTCTAAGAAATACAAAAACATTTTTTAATGGTCTCTCAACCACTGTTGTGGTTTGCTCCGGGCCTACAAATTATCTCTGACACCAATGCAAAAGGGTGGAAACAACTCCTACAGAGTGTGGTAGAGTACGACGTTCTGCTCTGATGTTTCTTTTCATTTAATTTCATTTTCATTCACCCGCAGTCAGTGTGGAGCCAGGAGAGCGACCACTGCCAAGCAGCGCCATATGTGACACAGCAGGAGTCTTCAGCATTTGACCCCGTGCACCTCCCTTGCCGTGAGGCCCCATGGGCCCTGACCGGCCTTGTAAATTGTGACAAATTATGTGACGCGGAAGCCGCTGTCCACCAGGGGCTGATTCAAAGAGGGCAGGAGTGAGAGTAGGGCATGCAAGGGGGCGAGAGGTCCAGCACATTAACTCGTCTGAGATGCAGAGCGACAAGACCCTCGAGGGAGTGGCAGAAAGTGGGGAGGCTTGGGGAGGAGGGGCAGAGCCGTCGCAGCCTGGTGTCCGGGCCTTCGCGGCTCGGCCTCCGTCAGGCAGCCGTCACGCAGTGTGTCACATTCCCACAAGAGCTGATAAAGAAGCACTCTGCAGACAGGCCTCGTCCGGCTGCGATGCGGATTGAGTTTGAAGCTTATTGCTAGCGACAGGTTTCACACTCGGGCTGTGACAAAATTCGCAGCTCGTAAATAGCAACCGGCCGTTTTTGCTTTCTCGTCCTTGCCTATGTCGAATTACGATTCGCTCCTTTGAAGGGGGCGGGCGCACTGACGTGGGCTCCCCCCTCCTCCTTGAGCCAAAGAGCCAGGGTTATTGGCTGCAGCCCAGTATAGTCACTGCAGACATTGCATAGCATTTAAAAAAGAGGAATCCGCCTCTATGTGCTTGCCAGAAATGTAGCTCTTATTGGCAGGTCCACTTCATTTACTTTCTCTGATTTTGCTGCATGTCCCACTGTGAGGCCAAAATGTTTCCCCAAACAACAGGTACATGACTCATCTGCATTAAATCAAGTCAACAAATATTTAACAGATCACCATAGTGACAGACATTTGAGGAAACAATTCAGATGTTGTCTAATCCTATCAGACGTCAAAGATTTATGCTTCACGGCTGAAGCAGGACTTGAATTGCATCCACTTCATCTTCAGAAGTCCCTCGCAGTTTTCTAGTGTGAGGTAACTCCTGCATCTTGGATTATTTTATGTAAAATTATTTTTCCTATTGCCTGTTCTCTTTGGGGTTCTTGGGAACTGAAATCTTTCCTGAGGCAAACCACAAAGCTAACCAGATAAAATGAGGGTGATGGCTTCTTTGGCAGTGAATGCATGCATAACCTTGTGTAAAATACAGCCTCTGACCAGGTTGAGTATGGAGCTGGTTTGAGCTGGTCAACCTTGCCCTAAGGTGTTCACATCTTTAAAAAATAATCATCTCTTTCTTTTCAGTATATATACAGTATATATGTGCCTGTGCAGATATCTGAAGCATCCATATATGCTGGTATAGACTTTGGCTTCATTTCTGCCTGCATTGTTTGGCTAGTGACAATTGTGATATCACAACATATACACAAGATATTGAACATCATGGTTTAATTTGCTGATTAGATGTTTCCATAATTTTTCCATGCATGTTCTTTCATTTATATAGTACTGTTTTTACTTGGTTAAACAGACTGTTTTTTATTATGTCTCGTTAATTTCATTATTAATCCAAAGATAAATTAATTGATACTGATTTAAACACTATTAATTTTAGCCAGAAATGGTTCAGAGGAAACTGAATTGCACTGCCATACTCATAGACCAAATGCAAGAGTGAATTTAATTTTGATCCTCTGACAGCAAGGCCACATGGGAAAAATGAAGTCAGACTCAAGTCATGTTGCACCTCTCAATACCCCACCACCCATCCCCATTCCTCCTACCAAACTATTCAGTATTTGTATTTGACATCTGGTCCCCCACGATTAACCTTAATGAAATCGGGAACACTATCTTTTCAAAGTGTTTTTTTTTTTCCTTCTTTTTTCGCTTGGCCCTCAATGTTACTTTTCAGCAATTGAAATCAGGGTAATGACTCTGAAAGGAAAAAGAATGTTCTTTCAATAGATAATTAGGGAGATTGGTTTACCAGGCCTACTCAAGGCCCATTCAGGGATTGAGCTCAGGCTGTTGTCTAAAGACCTAAAAGACTCCCTGGAGAGACATTTCCCCCTGTTTCATTTCTCAGAGCAGGTGCCTGGCAGGTAGTCAATGGAGGCGCCTGGGCTGGACATAAGAGGTCCTGCTAAGAGGTCAACATCAGAGGGCGAAGGTCAGCATTGCAAGGTCATTAGGTCAATGGCTACTACTGTGACAGATGACTTGAAATGCATCTTGTACCTGCTATGTCTAAATGTCCTTTGTCTGAGGAAATGAAGTCATCCGTTCACTGACAGCGGACTGTCACACACACCCATGCGTAATGCATAAGTGCACATGTCTGTGCCAGCCCCTGCAAGATGAAAACACTCTCTCCTCCACATACAAACATGCACACACACACCGACACACACAGGGGTGTGTGGTCATTCACACAAGGGGCGGCACTCACCACCCCACCAATTGTCATCCAGTATTTTATATCTAATTTAAAATAAAATATAGAAATGCAAAAACATTATATTGCCTCTAAATAACCACTTACAATAAAATAACAAACAAAATACTGTATACTAGCTTTCATCACACACAGTTGCCATGGCACAGTTATGATCCTGAATGAACTTGGAGGCTGAAACACTAGCCATCCATCTTGACAAAAGCAAACTTTGTCAATCTGACTGTTAATGCACTGGTCCGCAATTGAAATGATATTCAAAAGAAAATGTTGATTTTTAAAGCACATGCCTCTGCACACATGCAAGCATGCACACAGCCACCCAGCCACTTACACAGGCCCACACACCCACACACACGCATGCACACTCACAGACCACACCTACTCAGAAACTCTTCTCATGAAAGACTAAAATATTTTCATAACATCTTTCATTTCAGGCCACATTTGAATTTCATTTTATTGACATACAGTAGTTCCATAAACATGTATTATCAAATCCACCAATTTCTCTCCCATTTGCAAAATGTTTCAAACAGCATTATTCAATTAACAATCATTTTTTCTAATATATTTGCATAATGTGAATGGGCACTTTTGATGAATGTGCAGCAGTAAACCTGAGAGGGGCAGCCTGTAGCGTAGTGGCTGAGGTACATGACTGGGACCTGCAAGGTCAGTGGGGCGATCCCCGGTGTAGCCTCGATAAGGTCCGCACAGCTGTTCAGCATTTGAGCAAGGCCCTTAACCCCACATTGCTTAGTCTAATCAACTGTAAGTCGCTTTGGATAAAAGCCTCAGCTAAATAGCATATAATGTAATTAGATCCCTGTAACATTAGGAAGGGCTGAAGATAGCGAAGGTCGCAGGTCCAGTGGGGACAGTAAGCAGAGTGCGGCTGAGGGTCAGGGGTTACATGACCAGCTGCTTCTAACTGAATCTCCACAAGAGTCATTGAT
This sequence comes from Conger conger, assembly GCF_963514075.1. Lineage (NCBI taxonomy): Eukaryota > Metazoa > Chordata > Actinopteri > Anguilliformes > Congridae > Conger > Conger conger. Next base: position 25,420,937 of record NC_083770.1, read on the forward strand.
CTATCATCGCACGGAGGCTACATACGTGAAAGCTCCCTTAGTCTAGGCCTAGCCCAGTGTATGGCACGTGGAAACTAATACACCACGGTCCGCCACCCATGGGAAGAAAATAAACATTTCAGGCCACTGTGATGCTAAGGTACACAGCAGTGGAGTGTTAAGAAAGACATACGATAGAGAATTCTGCCCTTCTTGGTCAGGCCACGCCCAAATTCACTGTTTTTCTCTAGAGATTGTAAGCTTGTCTCCCATTACATAGGGATGTGGAGAGTTCTGCTGCATAAATGAAACCAAATACTTATTTACTACCTATGTTAGCTACATCAGCGTTGGCTGCTGCCAAGCATTTCTAAAATGGACATTAAAATAGGTTGTCATTTTCATTTAACAAGCTGCTGGCAGGTTAATAAAGGAGAACTCCTCAACAGACATGAGTATTAGATGGAAATGCAATAAATCCCCACCTGCTTGTTTCTTTTTTTTTCGTTCTAATGTGGCAGCTCAAATTTTCGAGTCTAGCCCTCTTAATTCACTCTAGCTGCAATGTAAAGGTTGCATCCTCAGGCTATAGGGAACAAACACAAGCCCAATAACTCAATTAGCATTAGTCATCACCATCAGTGGGCTGACCAGGGCAGTAATTGAAGCATGCATCAATTTCAGATAGCGTTAAATAATTGGGCTCATTGGAGTTACAGTCTCCTTTTTATTTCCCATGCCTGCTTATTTGGCACTTATATTCTGCACTTTAAAAGAACTGCAATGTAGCAACAGAAAAGGAGAGACATATACAGAACATTATTGTGGATATCTATAGAAATATTATTTTGGATCAAATGTACTGTAAGACCGGGTTCACCAAAACCATGCATCTTGAGAAAACAACTTTAACAAGACATACAGTATAAGAATAATTATGAAAGATTCCAGTTGCATAAGCTGCATAAGGTGTGTAAGTCTCATCAGTTTGAAGGCATGATGGATTATCACTTATCACTAGTGTGACCGCTTTATTGGGTAGTTGGGAAATAAGCTTAGTGGGTGTAAAATTTGTCAACATCAACAAAGTCACTAACAGTGTGTTGGGGATACCCATAAACCATTATACTGTAAGTTCACTGCCCTTCTATCCAGTCAACTGATCTCACAGCAATAATATCCATCTTCACGCAGGACTGACAATCTAGAACAATCAAATAATTAACAAAAGTGCAGTCCTGTATAAAAATATGCTTTAGTACAGGAAGCGTTGGTTTGGCTTACACCTTATGTTATCACAGCCTCAGCACATCAATAGATAATTAATTTCCTAAAACAAGAAGCCAAACAAAAGTTTGATTTTGCTATTAATCTTGTGTTAAATACGATCTAGAGACATTGTGCTTTCAGCTTTTTTAAATCACTATTGCTGCTTATTTAACTGCTATTTTGTGAATAAAGGCTTCATTGATAGTGTAAGAATGTAAGGAATTTCTGTTCACATGGCTGACCTGCCAACACATAGCAATTATTTGGGAGCCTGAAGCAGCTTTTACTACACATTAAGGTCAGAGGTAACAGTTTTCCTCATCAGGTAATGTCTTATCCCATCATCAAACACATCAAGATTTTTGTAGTCTGATCCATATGATCCCCGTATATACACTGAGCTCCATAATTGGCACCCTTAATAAAAATGGAGAAAAAAGGCGGCATATAATAAACAACATGGATAATTATCTGTAGTGCATGTTCATATATACGGGAAAACTATATACTTTTATTTCGATACATTGACTAAAAAAAAAACCCAAACAATTATTGTCGCTAAAATCAACCAAAGTGAAATTGGCAATACAATTTTACTTTACTTAAGTTAATCGCAGTCTAAAGAAACTATATTGTGTTATGCCATCACTTCCTGTTCCACTAGAGTATAGAAAATGAGGTATCAAGCATGCAAAATCCCTTTGTCAACTATCAGCATGGGAAAAGCCAAAGAGCTGTCAATTTAGAAGACACAGATGGAAATTGACCATCACAAGTCAGGTAGTGGGTACCCAAAAAAATACAGAAACGGTTAAACATAACACTTAGCACTACAAGGGCAATAATAAAATGGTGTAAACTTATGGAATGGTTGCAAATTTGCCAGGAGGAGGAATCAACTGCATATTATTCCCATGGACGGCAAATAAGATGGTGAAGGAGGGCATAAGTGAACCAAGGATGAAAATGTAAGAATTGCAGAGATTGGTCGTGTCTTGGATTCACCAAGTCTAAAAAAGAAAAACATCAAATGGCACCTCCATACCAGCAAATTCATTGGAAGGGTGGCACAAAGGCAGCCCCTTACTGAGCACAATAAACACAATCAAGCATCTTGAGTTTGCCAAACCTCATTGGAATTATGACCGGAAGAGAGTGCTACAGTCAGCTGAGACCAAAATGTAACATGTTGGCCTTACACACCATCGGCAGGTCTGGCGGAAAAATGGAATGCATACAAGGAGAAGCACCTCATTCTGTCAAATATCCTGTCAAATATGGTGGTGGGTCATTGACTTTTTGGAGATGTTTTGCTGCCAGTGGTCTAGAGGCACTATTTAAGATCAATGGCACAATGAATTCCACAAAGTACTAGAAAATCATGGCTTAAAAACTGGTAGCCTCTAGTCGTAGATAGATTGATTGGCAGGACAATGACACCAACCATACATCAAAATCCCTTCGATTGTTTTCTCTAGCCTTATCATAAATCATAGGAAAAGACTTTTGGCAGTATTAAACCAGGGTTGCCAATAATTCTGGATCTTTTTTGGGGAAATTTTTTTTTGTAAGACTTTATATTGGAAAATAAAGCTTGTCAATAACTCATATTTATTTTAGTTTCCAGCACTTTTTGTGCATATTTACCAAGGGTGCCAATAAACTCAGTAACCACTTTATTAGGTAGACCTGTACACCAGCTTGTTAATGCAAATATTTAAGCAGCCAATCATGTGGCAGCAACTAAATGCATAAAAGCATGCCGACGAGGTCAAGAGGTTCAGCAGTTTTTTAGATGTCAGAATGGGGAAGAAATGTGACCTAAGTGACTTTGATTGTGGAATGATTGTTGGTGGTTTGAGTAACTCAGAAACTGCTGATCTGCTGCACGCACAACAGTCTTTATAGCTTGCAAAGAATGGTGCAAAATCAAAAAACATCCAGTGAGTAGCAGTTCTGCCAGGAGAAACGCCTTGTTAATGAGAGAAGTCAGAGGAGAAGGGCCAAATTGGTCGAAGCTGATAGGAAGGTGCCAGTAACGCAAATAACCATGCATTACAACAGTGGTATGCAGAAGAGCATCTCTGAACACACAATGCATCAAACCTCTTACTGAATAGGCTACACCAGTAGAAGACCAATAAGTCCAAAAAATAAGTATAGTAAATAGCTAATAAAGTGCTCCCTGAGCATAATTCTGGAGCCCACTGTACATACAGTTTGTATATTAGAACACAAATGGAAACTAAATTTGTACATTAATCTTTCCATCAGTACCTTCGCAAATAATCTAAAATAAGAATGTTTTTTAAGAACAATCACAAAACACACTTTGAAGTACATCCACAAAATGTTAATGCATAGTAGACTGCCCTGGTGCACATTTCCTGTTTCATAGATTATTTTTCTTTGTTTGATGCACAGGTTTTTCTCTTTCTCTCTCTATTTTAAACAAGGGTTTCCTGCTCCTGTTTCCTCAATCCCCGAATAAAGTCTTCAGAGAACAGTGATGTCGGATGAGATCATTTTACAAGGTGGAATATGTTCTGGGCTCTGGCTGAAATCAGCAGCCCTGTTGTCATTGGCAGTGGACCACAAAGAGAGGTGGCCCAGACTTTGAAGGCAGCAGGAAGTAAAATTACGAGCAACGAGGCAATGCCAATTTCAACCAACTTTTCTTCTCTGTAGAGTGACTATATATTGGATTTCAAAAGGAGAGGTGATGGGTTTGTTTATATACGGCCTATTGAACAAGCAAAACCAAACTGGATTTTTTTTTTGCATCAAAAATCCTTCCCGCACAGAATATTTTGGTCTTTAGCGTCTGGGGAAAAGAGGATTCCCTGGTCAGCCTATTTTCTGTAATGTTTGTAAAGTACCGTTCTTACTCATTAAAATAGCAAAAGCTGTCATCAAAACCACTGTCCTCTCCTGCATGTCCAAAGGAGGCACTGAATGCAAACATGCTTGAAAACAGTGCCATGTGTTTCAGCTCGGCATCCCTGCTATAAGTCCCTGGGTCTGAACCCCAACTTGAACCTGCTGCTCTCACTCAGCAACACATAAATCTCTGTGGTTTCACTGCACCATCGCCGGCCTGCCATGGAGTGCCGAACTTGACTCCACAGCAATAAAGCCCGTAACAAGATCCAGAAACTAATCCAGCTCTGAACAATCGCTTGCATACTTCAGCCCAGTGGTACAGAAGCCCTGCAGACAGTCCCAGGCTCTGTTCTCTTATCACATGGCCATCTGTGGCAGGAGCTCAGGAAATAGGGGGGTAAATGAAGGGAGTTGGGGGAGGGGATGGGAAAGGGAACCTGATTAAGACATAACTGTCAGTCCCAGGATTCCCCGGGCTCTGAGAAGCACCACTGTCATGGCCTGGGTAGGGTAGGTTTCTCAATGACGCGAGGGCACCTTTTTCAGTCCAGCATCTTCGCTTTTAAAATAGCAACTGACCATTTGCCAATCCGGTCAGGTTGGTCTTAAACTGAGCAATTGCTGGCGTTTTTTTTATTTCAGTTTCAGCAACTTATACAATCATATTTACAAATTTGCCTACTGTTTTTTCTGTTTTTTCAACTGTATCCACACGGGTTATAGATAATTGAACAAAAGCAAAACAGAAAAAGGGGGGAAAAGGAGAAAGAAAGGAAGAGGGGAGGGGGATAGTGGTCAGGGAGGGGAGTAGTCTGTAAATGTCTGTAGTGGTATGAGTGTATATGCATGTAGAGATGAGATGGGTTGGGAGTACAGTACATATATTATTCGGAAAGTGTAGAAGGATTTAGGTCACTTCACTGTATTAATATAGCCATGGCAGGGCTTTATATATATCTTTTGACCTATATTTACCTTTTGATGAATATCTTTTTGGAGTCTCAAAGAATATGTTATTTGTTTCATCTGATGCATTTCCCATACCTTCTCAATCCATATATTGTATGTTGGGGTCAGGTTTTAACCACTTAATTGTAATGCATTTAATTACTGCTGTTAGCAATATTTATAAGAGATCTTTTTTTAGCTTGTCCATCCATCAATGCCTTTAATGGCCTCAAACACCTCTTCCCAGAATGTTTTTAATTTAAGGCATGTCCAAAATATGTGGGTATGGTTGCCAATTTGTGTACCCCAATTTCTCAACATTTATTTGAGCGTGGTGGACCCATTTTAGCCGCTATTTCTGGTGTCCGAAATACTCTCGTTATTACCTTCCATTTAAATTCCCTCCATTTATTTGAATCGGTTACTAGATGTTCTTCAGTGTATATTCCTTCCCATATGTCCTGTAATCATTTCTGTTTTCCATCTCCCTTTTATCTGTAAAGAAGGCGTGCGCAGGAAAAGTGGAAAAGCTTGGAACGCTGTCCAAAATTAACTTTTTCCTGAAAGGTTCTGATACTGCTCCGGAAGCTAGCCTTAGTCTAGCTAGTTCTAGTGCAGCAGTGGCCTAGCTTTGGAATATAAAGAGCAGAGGGATGGAAAGACAAAGGCTGATGATGAGGAGGGTATTGATCTGAAAACGTAATCACAGGAGCCAGTGGTGCCAGCAGCCGAAGATAACACCGAATCAACAAATGAGTCCACAGTGTTTGCCAGCGAAAATGTGGAAACAGAACCCTCACAAGAGGCTGCTCTCCCCACTGACAACGATGGGGCACAGCATGCAGGTGGGTCAGCCAAGTTTGATCATTAAGTCAATCAATCAATGTTTATTTGTATAGCGCTTTTAACAAAGGGGCTTTGTCACAAAGCAGCTTTGCAGAGAACCGGGCTCCAAGAGTACTAGGGCAACAGTGGCAAGGAAAAACTCCCTGGCTAACAAGAATAAACCTTGAGCAGAACCTGACTTAGTGGGGGAACCCATCTGCTGCTGGAAAGATATCAGACGACCCAGCATTATGGCCCCATATAATTTCTGATTTTGTCAGAACTGAGCTAGTAAGAAGAGGGCCAAAGCAGATTATGGACATTGTGTTCCCGCAAAATAACGACTGAAAGTCTTTGCGAAATCTTCATGGAACTATTACATCACCCTTAAAATTGAGAAATAAGAATGAGAAAAAGTGAAACGGTCATGGTTATGATGCTCCAAAACCCAGGATAGCATTTATTTTGGTATTTGGAAAACATGATTTCAGTTCAGCAAAGGATGGATGTAATGATTGGAAACATATTGGCAATATTCTAAAATCACATGAACGGTCAAAGGCACACATTTGCAACATGGAGCCATGTTGAAAACTTGGAGTCGTAACATGGAGTCACTTGTTCGTAGTGACTATGGTGCAGCATATAAGAATTCCAAATGATCTGCATAAAAACAGTTTGTGCCACACAAACCAATTATGACAGCTGGAAATCCGCTGCTAATGATACAGGTGAGCACAGTTGTCCGGTAAGTGGCCAGCACTGAAAGCAATTTAGTCACAGTGGAAATCCACAATCCCCACTTCAGAAGATTAACGCCTCTTCTTCTAGCAGGCCAGGTTCTGATGGAGCTCCTTATCAGAGAACCCAGTGCTAGACCTCTGCCAAAATATCAGTCATTCAAGAGAGCTCCAGTTGCACAAATATCTCTCAGGTAGCCCTAACTGGGCTGATACTATCAAGACTTCAAGAAGAAATGGCCGTGGGCTACTGGCAGGGCTCCCTGGGACAGACTTATGGATGTAGTCTTCCACTTTTATCTGGAGCACAGTCCAGCAATCACACAGCACTCTAGGTGAGCCAGCTGGGTCACCTCCCCAGACCAGTAGTCTCCGACCCTGCTGCTGATCCAGTCAGGGCAATCAGTCATCCGGAATCATAGGTCAAATAGAAGGACTTGGTATGCTAATTGCCGTGAGATTCCATAACTCTGGTAGCATCAAAGTCTGCGGGGACTAATGGAATGACTCGTGGCTGGGTTAACAACCCACGGAAGGTTTTGGTATCTTTATAAACTAATGACTTCAAGGTTATTGGATACATGCCCATTCTGAGACACCTGAGAGCTGAGTGTATTACACAATTCTTGATGGATTTTTTATGGCTGCAAATCCTAGTCTGTAAAAAAAGCATGAAGTTCAGGCCTGGACATTGATCGAACACAAGATGCATTTTAAACAGATATGGGCTGTGTGTCTCAAGAAAAGTGTGCCTAGGTAGGTAGGTCTTTTTTTAATAGTTTATAAAGCTTACAAAAAAGAGTTCTCTTGGGAGTGGGGGTAATAAAATAAGAGTTATGTGGTTGGATGGCAGTGTTGGACTTTGAAAAGAATGAGCTGCTTTGGCAGCCAATCCTCTTTTCTAGCTGGGGCAGCAGATTTCTTTGAGCAGGGCCACCTCTGAGGAGGACATCATTGGGCTCTATACATAAACGCAGTAGCAGCAGAAGTGCATTATTGGTGGCGCCAGTGGTTGGGATTGTGCTCTTATGTTAATATTCCCCTAACAGGGCTTTTGATTTTATTTTCATTTTTCTTTCCCTCCTCCTGGAATCGGATTAGGATCGATTTCTGGGGCCAACATGCGGGAGCAGGATTGTGCAGTGCACAGTTGCGTTTGGCCTGCCTTTGTGAGTATTCAGGCGACTAAATAGAATGATTTGCCCTTAGATGTCAAATTTCCTCAGAGACATGAATGTCAATACCAATTAGATTGTCTCCAGTTGCCTTGGTCACTCAGGGCTGCTCTAGGTTGTGCGTCTGGGAGGAGGGGCTGGTTGTTGTGAAACCTTTTGGCTCCAAATCAGGTTTATGCTTGCACAGTGCAGACATTATGCTAACCCTATTAGGATTTCTGGAGTGAGCTGTATAGGGGATGGATCTGGAGAAATGGAATGGGGGTCACATGGTGTTATCTTTGAGTCTCTTGAAAGGTCAGCATCTGCCAACTTTAAGGCCAAACAGAAAAAACTGTGGGGCAAAAACACAAACAAGGAGTGGGAGAGAAAGGGAGGGAAAAGCAAATAAATACAATTAAGGGAAGGGGAAAAGCCAAAAGAGACTTGTCTCTTGCAAGCAGCATTGTTCCTATGAGGGCTCATGTGATAACAAGACAAACAGATGTGGCTAGAGTCAGCCCCATGTTAAATAGCACAGTAAAGCACCCTACCCATCCAAACATGCTCTTTTCTCAGGCTGGCTGGTGCTACTGTCAACTAACTGTTTAATACGGTACACATTTACAATGAAATGTAATGCCAAAATAGTGTCTAAATGCTGCTGAAAGTAACTGACATTAAGCCAATTGTTTTTATATTTTCCTGGGGTGGGGGGAAGACTATGGTACAGTCAGCAAAGATGTGTTTTCAGTCTGCATCAAAATATGGGGAGTGATTCTGCTGTTCTGACAGTGGTAGGCAAGTCATTCCACCACTGAGGAACCAGAACAGAGAACAGGTGTGAACATGCAGCTTGGCCACCTGGTGCTCGTAATGAGGGGACCACAACGCGACCAGAGCTGACAGATCACAGTGGCCTTGCTGGGGTGTAGGGAGCCATTACATTCATTAAAGTTTGTATGTATAGTGGGGCAGTCCCCTTAGCAGCCTGGAAAGTCAATACTAGCGCATTGAAGCAGCCAGTGGAGGGCAATGAGGAGTGGGGTGCCAATAATTCTGGAGCCCACTATACCTGAACTGACTTTTGATTTTTTGATGCACTTTTGATTTTGGATATATCAAGTGAACATATTTTTTAGTACTGAAAGTGAAAATGATTTCCTATCATATCCAGGCTTATGCTTGATATAGGGACAGGTCTTGTGAAACAAATGAGCGGTTGCATGATGTTATCTATATTGCAGTCTGTAGGTCACACTTGTTGACTTGTTATCTTCACTCTCTACAACAGTAAACAGACAGTTAAAACGAACACTTTATGGTTGAAGTTCAGATTTTCAGCTTTAATTTGAGTGTTTTTATATCCATATTGGGTGAACAGTGTAGGAATTACATTTTATTCATAAATACTGAAATAAAGTAATCATATTCAATATTTAATTGCAAATCCTTTGCAATCAATGACTGCCTGAAGTCTATGACCCTTAGACTTAGCAGATGCTGGGTACATTACCTGGTGATGCTCTGCTAGGCCTCTACTGCAGCACTCTTCAGCTCCTGTTTGTTTTGGGGGCTAATTGCCATCAGTCTGGTCTTCAGCTAATGAAATGTATGCTCAATTGAATTTAGGTCAGGTGGTTGACTTGGTCACCTCCACTATGTTTGACAGATGAGGTGGTATGCTTTTGATCATGAGATATTCCTTTTTTTCTCCACACTTTCCTCTTTCCATCACTTGAGTACAGGTTGGTCTTTGTCTCATCTGTCCATAATACTTTGTTCCAGAACTCTACAGGTTTATTAATGTACGTTGTTGTGAACTGTAACCTGGCCATTCTATTCTGGAGGCTGGCCTGGGGTTTGCATATTGTGGTGAACCCTCTGAGTTTATACTAGTGTTGTGTTCTCTTGATTATTGTCTTTGACACATCTATGCCTACATCCTGGAAGAGTGTTCTTGATTTGTTACACAGTTACAAACACTTTTCTTCACCATTCAAAAGATTGTTCTGTCATCCACTACACTGGTCTTATGTAGTCTGTCAAGTCGTTGCCATTGCTGAGTAATCTTGCTTCTTAACTATATACCAAACAGTTGATTTTGGCACACTACATTTTTAGTCTCTTATTGATTTATTCAGATTTTTCTGCAACATGATGGCGTGCTTTACTGGCATGAGGTCCATTTACATGGACCATGTTTAACAGGCCGATCGGAATAAAATTGCCTAATTTAACCACTCAATCGGAACAATGTATCCTATTCTGATTTAAATTTTCTTTGGTTTAAAAAGGGTCTAAACCTTTTGACAATTGGTTTAATAGGAGAATATATGCCATGTGAATGCTTAAACTGACTACTTTCTTTGGACGAAATACATATTTTTTCTGCACATGTTTGTTCACAGGGTATGTGACCGAGTCGGGGAAATAAAAAAAACCATGTCAGAGGTCTGTGGGCAACTTTTTGGTGCATTTAGAAAAAAATTGATGAAACCATCCAAAAGCGGAAGATGGAAGAGGATACATGTGTGTTCAGCGGTTATAGTTCCAACCACTGAAGTTGAAACAACGTCTCTCGTTTAAATTTTTTCCTGCACGTGTATTTCAAATATTCATGATACCTTGTCTAAATATCACAGCTTTGGAGTTGCAGGAAGGTGTATTTCTCTGATAGGGTTCTAGTCTTTATGCTAAGCTAACACGTTATGCTAACATGGATGTGGAGGGTATATATATTTATATTGTATACAATTTAGATTCACCCAGTGACCACTGTATCAGGTAGGTCTGTACCAGCCCATTAATAAAATTAAATATCTAATCAGCCATATGGCGGCAACTCAATGCATAAAAGAATGCAGACATGGTCAAAAGGTCCCATTATTCAGACCAAACATCAGAATGGGGAAGAAATGTCATCTAAGTGACAGTGACCATGGAATGATTGTTGGTGCTAGGCGAGGTGGTTTGTGTATCTCTTGGGATTTCATGCACTACAGTCTCTAGAGTTTACAGAGAATGGTGCGAAAAACAAAAAACATCCAGTGAGTGGCAGTTCTGGGGGCAAAAAGGCCTTGTTAATGAGAGAGATTAATGAGAGAGGTCAGCGGAGAATGGCCAGACTGGTCCAAGCTGACCGGAAGGCAACAGTAACCCAAATAAAGACGCGTTGCAACAGTGGTATGCAGAAGAGCATCTCTAAATGCAAAACATGTTGAACCTTGCAGTGGATGGGCTAAAGCAGCAGAAGACCAATAAGTCCAAAAACATAAGTATCATAAATACTTAATTGTGGTCACTGAGTGTATTTTGGATTACTATTATTTTGACATTAAAGTGTAATAATATATAGGCAATGATGCAAGTAAGCACAGGGTCGAATAGCAATTACACTCCTCAGTTACAATATTGCAGATTTTGGCTTTGAATATTCAGCTCTTCCTCTTCCCCTTTACTAAACTGAACCTGTCTTTGAACTGAAAATCAGCTTCACAACTGACCTTTTTGATTAAATAAGCAAATATAACAGAAATAAAAGTAATTTTAAATAAAAAAATAAAGTCTACCTTTGCATTTTTTGTTTTTATAGAAAGGAACATGAATATTGCTTTGGTGTCAGCCATTTCATTATCCATCCATGTTAGCCATGTAAGCAGAAACTTTTAAGGGCTGGTAACAGTGTATGGGTCTAGCGAAGAGCTGAGAGTCTTAATTACCTAAGAGGCCTCATCACTTCACATTCATCGTCTGCCCTTCTGTGGCAGAGGTCTCCAGTAATTAGGTAAGTGGGCAGTCAGGTGAATATTAGTTAAGCAGAGCTAAAGCTAAACCCACTACTCTGCAGCTGCCACTGACGACTGAAGTGAGCAGGGCTTTGAGTGGACCATTGCTTTGCTGCAAAAGCTCTGGTTGCAATCCCCTATTGTTGTCCGTGCAGTTGATCTCACTTCCTAAGCTTTTGGGCACTTTGACAATCCTCTTGTAGGTCATTTTACAGAAGTGTGCCTCTCTGCAGACCCCCCAAATCAAACAGACTGTGTTTATCATGTTGGCACAGGGTCAGCAAGGTTTGATAAAGAGACAGGACTATTTCTCCCATCATTGCGCAAATCTGCCACCTCAGTGGAATGCTCCCAGAAGTTGAAATACTAAGCTGAAGTAGCACTGTATATACTATGGTTTTCCACATACAGTGTTTTTAGAAAGCTACTGTTATGGAGAACAGGTGGGTGTCATTTTGGTTTTGTGGTACATAGGGTGCTGAATAAAGATCTTGAAATACCATTTAAAAATGAACAGCAGATAATGCAAGTTACCTATGAGTCAGCAACCAGTTGTATTACAAAGGTTAACCAGGTTTGTGAAATGAACAGAGATAACACCAGCAGGAGCATTGTTGTATTGCTTAGTCAGATGTGCTGCAATAATGCTCCCTTTATTTGATGATTTGTTTTTTTTCTGTGAACCCTGAGTATATAGAGGGAAATGTGGAATGGTTTGAGAAGACGCCATTTGCATACAGCCTTTAACTCCTCACATTTTACAACATTATTATTGAACATTCTGTTAAATAAATTGCATTAATTTTAGCCTGCATCCTTGACTCCTACCACTGCACACTAAGCAGTTTAGAGTCCTAACATACATACACAAGATAGGATTCCTGCACCTCGTAGTCACTTGCCTATACACTAGTCTAGTCACGAGATACACATAGTAGGCTATCCAGGCCAGAGGCACGTCCACGTCTAAACAGATAGTGATCGAATAGAGCCACACTATTGGCGGACCTTTGCATTTATATTTAGCTGTTAGAAGAGAGGAGTGGTTAAACTAACTCTTTTTTGAGTCAGATACAGGAGCAAACATTTAATTAAGCCTGTTCCAGTAGAGCCAGGTAAGACTGCACATCTTTCCTTCCACTTTTTGGTGTATTTGGTGGGTTCCTACACTTTCTTTGTTCAGTATGGAAGGACTCTCTAGATGCTTCTGCGGAGACATGAACTCTCAATCCCCACCCTGAAAACAAAAATCATCTTACAGTTCAAACTAATCAAACCCGGCAGTAATGCTCTCCCATAATTAGCTTGTCCTGATTTTATCGTCGTCTCTATTTGAATGTTGCATTTTTCATTCAACTGTTGCTTTGTTGTGGCTACAACAGACCTGGGGGTACTTTTATTTGACTCCCTCCCATGAGAAAATAACAGGAGGGGAATGCTTTCCAAATCTGCACATTCAAGACCATTAGTCTGGCCAGAAATATAATTGAAGTCCAAAATTCTCTAATTTATTTAATAGTTCAAAAGCATTGGGTAAATAATGAAAGATGAAAGAACACTGAAAACAGCAAAAGCGAAGCAATCACAGCTTAATCCAATTTCTATATGTATTCTGCCATAAGATTAAGTTTGATTTATCATGTATTAATGTATTTGTTGAACAATGATTTCTGTATTGGTTAGTAAGATGTGCTGCAATAACTCTCCTTTGACAAATAAATGTCGCCAAACTTGGGTCTGACTTCAGCCAGAAAACTGATCTCTGGCACCAACACTTTTCTGGTAAATTCTGTGAGACATAACTATTATTGTTGGCTTCAGTGAAATGAAATACATCACAGAAGATATGTTCTGTGCTAGAAAATGCTTATTGACTATATGACTCTCAATATGATCTGACATATACTCACCAAGCACTTTATTAGGACATATACTCACCAAGCACTTTATTAGGAACATTTTTACTTTATTACACCTACTTATTCATGTGATTATCTAATCAGCCAATTATGTGGCCGCAGTGCAATGCATACAAACATGTAAATATGGGTCAGGAGCTTCAGTTAATGTACACATGAACCATCAGAATGGGGAAAAAATGTGATCTAAGTGACTTTGACTGTAGAATGATTGATGGTACAGACAGGGTGGTTTGAGTATCTCAGAAACTGCTGATCTCCTGGGATCTTCACGCACACTAGTCTCTAGAGTTTGCTAAGAATCGTGCAAAAAAACAAAAAAATCCAGTGAGCAGCAGTTCTGCAGACCGAAATGCCCTGTTAATGAGAGATGTCAAAGGAGACAGAGCCAATAAGTGGATAGGCTACAGCAGTAGAAGTATGAAAAATAAGTCTAATAAATACCTAAGAAAGTGGTCACTGAGTGTATAGTCCATAAAATTGATGAAAAGAATAATAGTTATATATTTTTCCACCGAAGCCTTTTCCATCCACTTCCTGCAAAACTATTTGAATTCAGATTTTATGTCATTGCATACCAGTGGGTGTGTATGTTGATCAACTGTCTTGTCAATTTTCCTTTCTCCTCCAATCAATATCTTTTGCACAGCACCACACACCCTCATGTGATGTCCACCTCCTTATTTAACATCAGTCAAATCGAAAGATTTTTTTTACTCAGATATTGGGGAAGCTAGCGCAGCTCTAACTTATGTTTCAGCTTGTCTTTAAGTAATTATATTTACATTTACATTCTAACTTTCATTTCCAGACTCTAGAAAAGGCTGTCTCCTTGCAACTGCTTCGGGTGCCTTCTCTTTGAGAAGTTTCAGTCAGATTTCATTAGCATCATTGCACCAAAATCATGCTGCTTCTCAAATGATATCCTGTTGTGTGCCGATGTGGTGAGTGTTCGGGGCTGTTGTTGCTTGACCTCAGAGCTGTGTTCAACCCCATTTTATATCAGTGAGCATCTAGTAACATTCTCAACATATTTCATTATTCAGTATGCTTATAAATAAGGAGTGGGCCTGCTTTTGAGTGTGAAATTGTGGGATGTTTGACTTGTTGATGGGAGTTGGGTATTTAATTAAAAACTTCAATAGATCGACCTCAATCTATTGCACATCAATATATTAGTACACTAGATGTTATTGCTGTAATTATTGTAGTTATTATTTTACAATCTTCTGGATCTGCTTCTGCCATAGTGGAGAGCAAGGAGAGGGAGATTGAGAAGGAGAGATAGGGAGAGGCAGGCAGGAAAACATTTTTCAGGAGCATTTAAATACACATCTTCCAGGATAATTGAATATACAATACATAGTATTTTACACCTCATAAGACCCATAATATAATTTGGTTACCATGTGTCCTTTTTGGAAACCCACCTTGACAGAGCTTATTTTTGATGATATTGTCATCAAATGTGTCCAGCATTGTGGCTGTGGTTCCACTGTGTTTCTAAGCCCACCAGGCACAACCACAAGCATCTGTAATCACTCAAAAACAAAATATTTCAGTGAGAAAAGCTCCCACTTCTATTGTGTTTAGGCTTCTGTAACTTTGTCTGAATCTCTTAGGAAACAAACCCCAAGGGTTCCCTTTCAGGAGAGACCAGGATTATGCCTCTGGTCCAAAGGTATCAAGAATAGTAACCTTTTTTTTTGGTATGTCATTTTCAAGCTTGTTAAGGGGGTGATACTAATAAATAAACTCTTTTTCTCCTTCTCATCAACTGACATTCAGGTTTCAGCCCGATCTCTGCTTGCCTGAGTGACATCCAGAGCTGGATAGACAACCACCATCTAAAGCTCAACCCAGTTAAAACGTAAATAGTCTTAATTTCTGCTCTAACCTCTTCCCTTCTTAATTTCTCTATTTCCCTAGGGGACAACCCAGTGACATCAATGCCCTGTGCAAGGAACCTTGGAGTGGCGATGGACAACAGACTCTCCTTCACCAAGAATATCATGGCGCTATCCCGGACATGCACATTCTTCCAATACAACATCCGGAGAATCCGTCCATTTCTCACCACCTCCTCTGTCCCACCTAGCCCTGCCATCAGACTGAATTAATCCAGAATGCAGCAGCTCGTCTGGTCTTCAATCTCCTCAGACACTCCCACATCACCCCCCAGCTCACTTCCCTCCACTGGCTGCCTGTAATGGCTGGCAACTGCTTTCCAGGCAGTTAAGGGGTCAGCCCCAACTTAACTCCAAAAGATCATCAGACCCTACTAGCCTGCCAGACCTCTCAGTACTGCCACCACAGGACACCTGGCACCTTGTAGTCCTCACAATTCTGTATACTTGTTTTATTATTACTAGCATTGTATTTACTAAAACGGTTTTCTTTGTTTGTCATCAGATTAATATACAAGGGCCAAGTACTTATCTTTAGTCTATGTCAATTCTATGACTTGACACTGTACTTCCCTCTAGTGTACTTCCCTCAGCGCACTTGTCCCTGGTTATGGTTATGCAATTTGTTGTATGCTGCACTGGATAAGAGCATCTGCCAAATGCCTGTAATGAAATGTAATGGAAAATCATGGCATTATATCCCCCTCCTCTATTTTTATCACCAAGGAAGAATTCAACATTCTTGGGTCAGAGAGGAAATAGACCTTCCATGTGCAAGCTGGCATAACTGAGCAACCCTCTTGTAAGGGCTTTGCACAGAATAACTTCTGCATGAAGGGATCTGCAATTAGGCAAAACATTTGCAGCAAGTCCAGCTTTCTGGAAGTATGTGGCTGGTATACTACTACAACATTCCATACTGTGGCAAAGTGTTTTTTTTAATCAATTAGATTTAAACAGCAAATTTTTTGTGAATAGATTATACTCTTCCTAAACTAAGACCGAGAGAGAGAGGGGATCAAGAGCAACATCCTGTGAATGACCAATGAAAATCCAATGAATTTATGGCTCTGTCATCTATGCATTAAACTTAACTGCTCAGATCCTTTCAAAGTTCAGGCCATTAAAACAAATTTCAGCTATACAACGAGCCCCAACCAATAGGCACAGAGGTCACAAGTCAGCAAAAACACTGGTGGAAGAGTATATGAATATGTAATTTGAGGAGAGATGCCATATGAGAACAGTTTATTACCTGTAGTGTTGATGTTTATAAAGTCTCTTACAATACACATAAAAAACACATGATCAGTTAACATTTCAAAATAGAAGGGCTTTATTTTTCAGGAAATCATAGTCAGTTAATTTGTAAGCTGCAGTGTAACACAACCACTTTGTTCTTTCAATGAATTGTATAGAATAATGTATATTAATACCCATATGAAATGAACAAACCCATTCATAACATTCATACAAGAAATGCAGCCATCACTGAATACTACAAAACAAAATGTGATTTTAACAGCACTTGTTCCTTTAATCTCTAAATACTACAACTGATCCAGAATGCTGCAGACCGTCTGGTATTCAATGTTCCCAGACATTCACAGGTCACCCCCCTGCTCAGCAACCTCCACTGGCTGCCTGTTATGGCTCGCATCAAATTTAAAACTTTGGTGCTCGCATACCAGGCAGTTAAGGGATCAGCCCCTGTATATATTCAATCCCTTATCAAGACCTATACACCAACAAGACCCCTCCGTTCTGCCACTTCGTGCGGGCTGGCGCCTCCCCCTCGCCACACCTGCACTTCACGCTCATGACTGCTGTCTGTCCTGGTCCCACGGTGGTAGAATGACCTCCCGGTGGTTGTCAGAACGGCAGAGTCTCTGACCTCCTTCAAGCGCAGACTGAAGACTCATCTCTTCAGGCTACACCTTTCCCTCCCTAACTCACCACCATGATTAGCCTTAGACTGTAATGGCACTTATGTATAGATTGTATAGATATTGTTACTTGTATAGATATTGTTGTTTTTTATTGGCTGTTGTATTGTTGTATTCAGGGTATTCTAGCTGCCAACTGTGGTATGCTAGTTTGGAAGTTGATTGTACTCTTCAAGGGTTCTGATTATCTGTATGTTTACACTAGGACTCGGAACTGTACTGTCCTCTCGGATCCTCTTAGCACTCATACTTGTATTTGATTTGCACTTCATTGTACGTCGCTCTGGATAAGAGCGTCTGCTAAATGCCATGTAATGTAATGTAATGTAATGTAATGTAAATAGATTCAAAGCAGAATTTCATTTATTCAAACAAAGGGGAAATTTATGTGCTACTTTAATCATAAGTACAACCTTGCAGTGCCACATGTTCCATATGTGATTATACATTTAGAAATGACACACTTATGTCATGTCTTCTGCCTGATACATGATGCTGTTCCCATATACAGTATAGTAGCTCCTTTTGTTGTTTACAGGTAGGCACATCCAACCATTTCTACTGATCCTCAGTTCATTCAAGCAGGCAGGACATCATGTGGCAGAGACATTACTGGTGTAATTATAGATGTAAAAGTCATCACCGCAGTTTACAGATGTACTTGCACATATAAAGCATTAACTTGTACCACTGTCATTCAGCTATGTGACTCATGCACCTGCAGATGATTTAGACAAGGGCTTGTTTTAAATCGGTGACCTGACCTTTCCCCCTCCAGATCCATACCATCCTGATATGTCATCAACAAAAACATTCATATGGAATAATGGTATTATTAACAGAAAAATGTATAGTGGTTTTATGGGGAAGGGAAGCAATGGGAGTTAATAGAAATATATTCTATGATCTGAAAATAGCTCATAGAAATGTGCTCCGCTTCTCTTCTTTCTGAAATCAGGCGGAGAATGTGTGAGAACAGAAGACAAAACTGTTTTGTTCAGTCCAGATTTTGTAAGCTGTCGAAGGCAAACTTTAAACTCTGATGGTAACTTGGCACTAGGGCAGACTAATATAGTGAGATTGACATTAACTTGAACCAGTATGGCCTCTCTTTTCTATTCACATATAATTACTTTTTTCTTTTTCTCAAAAAAAGCATAACTAGGGACAGGAGAAACTAGCAATAGCTATTATCTCTGTATGAAAAACATCAGCAACATGAACCTGGCAGTAATGATGCTATGTCTCTTGGCATTTTCCCTACTCAAATAAATATTGAATAAATAAAATAAACTGGACAAATAAAGTAAAGCGAGCATGGAACGTGCACATTCCAGCATTCTAGCATCTGCTATGATGCTCTGTCTCCTTTTCCCAAATCATACCAGCAACCAGAAATGATTAATGTTTTGGAGTATATGAAGGCTTGTGATGAGAATCCTCTCTATTGTACAAAGCGGTGGGCCCAAACTGAGACCCTGATCTTTTGGGTGTAGAAGGAAGAGAAGGGGCATATAGTTATCCATGGTAAAAAAACAAAACAAAACATTAAACTAGGGCTAGGCAATATGGACAAAATATACTATTGCTGGTATGACAGCATTTGTCGGTATTTAGTTTTCCAATACAAATTGCATGAAAAGTAAACCGAAATACATGCAGTGAGCAATATATTAGACCTGTACACCAGCTTGTTAATGCAAATATTTCATCAGCCAATTATGTGGCAGCAACTAAATGCATAAGACATGGTCAAGAGGTGCAGCTGTTGTTCAGACCAAAATGTCAGAATGGGGAAGAACGACCTGGAGAAAAATAAGGATCAATCAAAATGCAGTAATATGTACATTTGTCTATTACCTTATATTAGGAACGTGAATACTGAACTTTTATATCTACTGTATGTTTCTATTTTTAGTATTATTTCTATTATTCTTTATGTTGTCTGCATGCACCCACTAACCACAGCAAATTCCTTGTATGTGAAAATTACTTGGCGAATAAAGTGATTCTGATTCTGATTCTGATTCTGAACTGTATGAAATATTAAATAATATTCTGGATAGTAATCATAAAATCCCCTCATTTGCATCCTGCAAATGTTAGGCTACAATACAATATATTCATGCAAAATGAAAAATATATACTTCCAGGAAGGACTCAGCGATAAGGCATATCAGTGATTATTGAATATTTTGAAAGCATACTAACAATCATTGCCACAATGTCTATACTCATACCTGATGCAGTAGTAAACACAAACATTTCTGAAGGCCTATGAAATGCTTCCAGCTGAAAGAATGCCATTCCTGCCTATTGGTGTTGATATGCTATCTACTCAGCAGCTAGGCCTTGCAGCTTCCAAAACACATCACATGATTACAGAGACAAAATTAAGATCATTGTTATTATGCTTAAAGAAACATTAGTTTATTATCTATATGGTTTATTGCCCAACCCTACTTCCAGATATTTCTTACAAATTTAGATGTGCAGCCTGATGCAGTAGAAGCTGAGAGGTTTCAAAGTTGTGTGTTGTTGTTCGCAAAAATATGTTTCTTTTTTTAATTACATGCTGTGACTTTGTTCCAAACAGACAAGTCACCTTATGTTCAATTATTTAAAAACAATAAAATGCCAATGATGACAGTAGTGCAAACTGCATACCGTTGCATTATCTCATACAGGTATACAGAAAAAAAGGTATACTGCCAGGCCTTAAAACAAATCACCTATTCAAAAAAACAAAGATCATTATTACTGTTACATCAGAAGAAAGCTTACAAAGACTTGTAACCTTAACATGTGAATGTCAGTTGGAAATGCTGTAAACACTATATAGGTACACGGACAGAAACAAATATGATAAAAACTTTGTTGAGAGAATACAGAGAATCAATCATCAAAAAAATCAACCCCAAGTGGACAGTGCAAGTTTTCTTTGCGGATGATCCCACCCAGCTAATGCTTTCCATACTCACCCAGAGGGGGACACATTCTCCAATTCACCGTCCCAACCCTGCATCCAGTGAGCTCTGAAATAGTTATTCCGACACTCTCCCCTGGATCACCGGTTTTCCCTTTGACAGCCATGGGAGGACCTGCACCTCCTGCCCTGACCCATCCTTGCACCCAGCATCTGTGGAAGGCAGTCTGCCCGAGCTTTCCAAAAACACCCCCCTCGCTTGACATGGTGTGGAAGGGAAAGGGGAGGGAGTCGTGGTCCTGCATTTATGAGGGAGGAAACACGTGTCCATCAAAGAGTGGGATGTAAGACAAGGCAGCACAGGGCAGGGCTGCACTCCCAGTCACACCTGTTAACAATAAAGTGTGCGTACCACAAGGAACCCCGGTGGACTGATGGGTCAAAGCTATTGATGCCTCTCTGCGTCACCACAAGAGAAATTAAGTTATGGGGAAGAAGCACGTTTGGGAGTTGGGGGAGGGGGCACATTTTGGGGGTGGGGAACAGCAACTACAACACTGCTGCCATGCACAGTTTCTATGCTGCCAATACAGCATTTTGGCTAGCCAATGAGAAGTCGTCACTGGATCAGGCAATAAATACGTGGTTCATGTGCTAATAAACTGTGCTGCAAGGACAGGGCTATAACGGGTTCGTAACAGAAACCTACTCTCTATGTTCCAATGCTTATGGTGGAATGTCCCTTTAACTGTTGGGTGGAACTGATATTCAGAGTGGGTGCCTTCTTTTAGCTCTTGGCTTTGGACAGCAATCTCCCTTGAAAGCTCTTCCATGATCAGTCTGCATGCATTTTTTTCATTACTGTATCTTGCTTGGAAATATGTGGCACATCACGGCCTGACTTTTCAGCATATCATAGCTCAGATATTTGCAATTAGATTAAATAATGGCAAACGGGCACAGTCTCTCTGCTCTCTCTGACTAGGAAAATATAAGCACTTCCATATAGATGGCAATCATGTCTCTCATTCTTGCTATCAGTTTGTATTTTTTGGGGAAAAAGTAATTGGTATATTCCCAATAATCATTGGTTTAATGGTATAATTGGTATAATCATATTGCCTTTTAGGCATGACATTTCAAGCTCCTTATGTATTGCATGTCTTTCAAACTGAAAGTGCAGAGACTGCTATAACTCAAATGGAACAACAAAACTCCTTTTAGATCACTCCTTTTAAATCACTGCCCTGAAATTGCCTCAACAAAATGGACTTGAAAGTTGTTTTCATAGTAATGAAGCAACTTCATTTTGTCAGAATGGCACTCAACTGAATTTTTAGGTAGGCATTTGCCTGACAGTTTCATCCAAAAACAGTGATTGTGGAATATCCTCATAGCTGAGTGGTTTGGAGGTGGAACCATTTTAAGAATACTGAGTAGACCATTAACTAGCACTATTCACTGCCCAACATTACTGTAAGGTATATTACACTTACACAGGCAGACCTACAGTACATGATTTTAGCTGATGGTTATTCTCAGTTTGGCATATGTCAATACCAGCAATTTTACATCCATCAGCTCAATCAGGTGAAGGTGACGAAGAGAACTACTTTCTCTGATGACCACACTACAAGGATGCTTGCACTTTTTTTATTGAATTTTATGTTTCAGATTTTTCCCAATTTGGTAGCCTATTTATTCCAATCACCCGTGGGCAAACCGCAGCGGCCCTGTTGCTTGCTGGCCCAGGAGGATCAGGATATTAGAGAGCGATATGCCTTCTACAAGCCGCATCGTCTCAAGTTCCTGTGACTGTGACTCTGAGGCGAGTGCAATCAGGGCTCTACAGTATACGGGGATCCTACAGCCCCTGCTGAGTCCCTTCCCCCCACCCTCAGAGCGGCAAGCCAATTATGCTGCCCCATGTGTGCCGGTCAACCTTGGCTTTGGCAGGACCAGGGAGCAAACTCTGGTCCTCGGTGTGCAACTGCAAAAAACTGATGCCTACATCAAGGTCCAATGCTTTAGCTGTGCGCCACCGTGGCGCACTTACTTGTTTCTTCATATTTGATCTGATCAAATAATACATTGTCTAATCAAATTGTATGTTTAAATAAAAGATGATTTGTCTGCCACCCCAATAACAAAGTTCATGTGTTCCGTGTTCCTAAATAAGATTTATACAAGCATTTAATACATTATTAATATTTAATATTATTATTCAAAGATGTTTCGACAACGTCTTGGGTTTAAGCCTTTAAATATAATTTTTTATGACTTTTTGTTGGTTTAACTACAATTGAGTTAAGTAGATTAACATTAGGTAAAGGAATTACAGTAATAGAATGACATCAAAATTTATGATGGTAATATACAGAAAGTGCATTATTATGGATTTCAATTTCATATTCATAATGTTGCCTGACTGAAGTAAATAGCAGATGCTTACATCAAGGTAATATTATGCTTTATAACATTAAACTGTAACACTGACATATTTTACTATTCTTCATTATTTAATAATTCAATCATTTTATTTTAAAATTTAGCTGATTTGGCAACTTGATGAATACTGTGATTCCCTTTGTCCCCTTTTCAGTGGAATTCATGAATCCATGCATTAAGACAGCTTGCACACAAACTATGATGGGAGAAAAAGGATGCAGGCATGAAAATGCCATTGAAGAAATAAATGGTTGAATCTGTCACTGTGTTGGGTGGCCTTTTGTACCACACCACCAGGGTCAGGTCTCACCAGTACGCAGTGAAATGGCAACCCGGGCCTTAGGGTGTGCAGGCAGCCGTGAGTGTCTCAGTATTGTTCGACTTCATTTGTTACTTCGCTTAGTTACACTGACACTTCTTATGCAGGAGTTTCTCTGGAGCCACAATTCACAGTGCTCATCTCCCAGGGTTTGTTGCACCCGACACTGACTTGTTGAAAATACAAGATGGCAATTACAGTATAATACAGGGGTGTCCGATCATTTCTGGTGCTTAGTGCTGGGCTAAAACAAAAACCCACACCGGTTTATTATTTGGATAAGATTGGACTCCCTGGTATGATAGGTACAGCATGAGAATGACAACACCTTTGCAATGAGGGCTGTAGCTATGCTAACCATGGTACTTTTGACACCCACAGAGGTGCAGAAAGGAACTTCAGATACATACATAAGGAAATGCACAGACAAAATTTAATTTCCCAATATGTCAAGCTGCAAGAACACTGTATTGTTTGGGCTGGGAAGACAAGCGTTAAACTCAAAATGTGAAAAATGTGAAAAATGCAGCCTTGCAGCAATTATGTACAAACGCACACAAACAACACTCTTTCTCTAGATTTTATAGAGGTGATATTTTTCTGTTCATCTCAGTGTACTTCAAAATAAGGATAAACTGTATTTTCATGTGACAAAAGTGTTGAGCCAAATCGTGTGAATAACACAAGATGAGCCTTTCTGCTTTCAATACTATACAGTGATTCAGTGTCATACATTTTCCTTCTTAATGGGTTTCTCCTATCCAGATTTCTGGGCATGCATCCAGTACCCTAACCTCTTCTCCTGTTTCCCCAGTAATACCAACCACAATAAAATCCACAATTGTTTACTATCCATCCATCCAAAACATATGTTTTCTTGATTTGGCTCTGTACTCCATAATTTTGGTTTCACCATGTAGAAATGACAGCACTTTTTACACAAAGTCCGCAGCCACCAAATTTCAGGGCACCATAATGTTTGGGACATTCTAAAGTTATGTAAATTGAAGTAGTCATGTTTGTCAAATCCTTGACCTGCAATGATTGCTTGAGGTCTGATCACAGAGACCTCACCAGGAGCTCAGTATCTTTCATCCTCAGTTCCTGCTTGTTTTGTTGCCTTACATTTTCTCTTCAGCACATGAAACGCATGCTCAATTAGATTCAGATTGACTTGGCCAGTCAATAATTTTCCAGGTTTTGGCTGGAAAGCCTCCTTTGTTCCTTCAGCAATATGTTTGGCATCTTCGTCTTGCTGAAGGACAAAGCGACACCCAGTAAGTTTGGAGGCATTTGATTGCTTGAGCTCAAGATGCTTCCCTTTCACTACTGTCAGTCTGTAGAATAATTATTTCCAATTGTAAATCTAAAGATCTCTATTGACCGATCCTATCAAAATTTTATAGGAAGAGCAGAAACATTTTGGCAATCTATTATTTCCCATGACCCTCCCAGTTTTGCACCTTCCACTTGAAAAACATTAACTCCACCTCAAACTTAGATAAGGTAATCAGATACTGGAATTAAGAGGTGAAGTGTTTTCCTTTTGAATTCTGCTTAAAATAAGAAAAATAAATGACATCTTAAATTCTTTTTTTCACCATTGCTACTGCTACAGCTGAAAATACAGCCCTTTCCCTGGAAACTCAAGAGTACCCATTGCTCTGCCATTCTAACACCCTAAGATCAAGAAAGATGATCTTACCCCAGTGAAAATTACACTGCCCATTAGGACATCTGAGATAGCGACTGTACACCATGGCACATAACCCTTCTCTGTACCCCTCAACCTTCCTCATCAGACATACAACTCACATCTCACAGTATTCA
Source organism: Conger conger (assembly GCF_963514075.1). Taxonomy (NCBI): domain Eukaryota; kingdom Metazoa; phylum Chordata; class Actinopteri; order Anguilliformes; family Congridae; genus Conger; species Conger conger. The sequence goes on from NC_083770.1 coordinate 25,445,818, forward strand.
GACCAACATATAAGGACCCAAGCCCAAATATGTTAGCTGTCCAGGAATTATTATATAAGTACTAGCTAAATAATTTGGACTGACTATGAGGAAGATTGGCTGAAAAATCTAGGTTTGAACAGTTGGTTTATCTTAGTACAGGCATACGAAAACTTTGCTTGGTATTGTAAATGATACAAGTGTCTTCATTCATTTAAGCTATTTCACTAATTAGTTCTACCTCCTTGGTCAAGGATCGGGCTAATTAGCAAATCCAGGTGATTAGAAAAAAGTCCTGCAGAGTCCTCCCCATTTCTGATCCTGAATTTTCCGCCTCTGGAGAAATCCCTTTTGAACTCATGAATAGCCTGTAGCCTTTTTGTATTTATTTCATCATAGACAAGCTTGTAAACACTGTTGCTCAGCTGCTGGCTCCAGTTGATTGGGTTTAATGTGATAGCATTACCTTAAATCACCCAGTAAAGCATGCATTAAATCACATTTAGCTCAAACAAGAATATCTGGTGACATTCAATTATTTGGATTATAACAGTTTACGATTTACCTTAAAACCATTTTTAGTGATGGCTATCTAATGTGAGTAAGTATAACTACGTATATACTACATACATATTTAATACATACTGTATAAATATTGATCTCAAATTTTTTTTTGCATTATTACATTACATGACATTTTATTTAGCAGACGTACAAAAACGTGCATATCAAGGTCATAGAACAAACAGAACAGGTTGGATAAGGTACAATTCACATATGATCGGTTTTAAAGCAATTAACCTAAGTCTAGTACACAAGGTAGATAGGCCAAGTTTGTAAATAATAAGGTCAGCAACTGCAGTACCAAGACAAATAAGGATATTATAATGAAATGATCATTTGTTAAGCACAATTACAGCATACAAAAATGTTTAAATCTTATTATTGTGAAAACATTATTATTATTATTTATGATTATGAATTTAAAGTTGAGCTGTTGTCCTCTTCTATTTCTTACTCATCAGCACAGGTGCTTGTGTGTCTGTCTGCATGCAGAATTGTGAGTTCCCCCATAGGTGCTGGAAATGAGCACACAGGGTTGGTTTTGAGAAAAGCACAATTTTCGCTCAATAGGCTGTGAAACCCAATCACTGCTGCTCTCTGATTCATGTGATAATCACCAGGCAGTTTCACATGGAACACAACACTGCCTATTTTCCCAAGATAGTTTCCCTATTTTATCTTATATTACTCCCAAGGGCCAACGGATCAGTGTCTCTACAACTACGCCCAATTGTGCTGCTGTCCTTTTTCGTGGCCTCCTTGTTTTCAGTGACACTGACTCTGTTTCATGTAGCCCCCTGACAATTTCTATCTTGGGTTGGCAAGGGAGGAGATTAAATCTGACATGCAGATAAATGAGCTGCCTCCATCAGCATTCTCAATGATGAGTTGAAAAGGATTTCATAGAATTAATTTAGCTAATTTGTTGAGCACCTAACACCAGTACACTGCATGCTAAGTAATGTCTCATCTTCCCCTCCTGTGTTTGATCAGAAGCAATTAAGCTGTTATCACTGGTTGATGAAAGGTCGGATTGGGTTTAATGCAGGTGGACCTAATTTCAATGGGCTTTCTTTTGTAGCCTGCAGTACACATACCCTCCATCTGGGGCAGCACTGCCTGCAGCACACACTGCTACCTTTCAGCACCTTCCAAGACTGGAAATCTATCACGTTATCCTTTCTCAGCCATCTGTAGCAGTGAATGGGAGCTATATGCTTCTGAGAAACATGGACCCACATAACAAACATGGGCGCACACACACAAATGCACACAGCCCACACACAATAAATATGTGCATGCAGACAGACACAAACTGTCATAATTTGTGTCTGTTCTGTTTAGGCATTTACCGTTTCATGTCTCGTGTTTGCGTTTTGTGTCCACTCTTGCTTTCTTTTCATTCAATCATTAATTTCACCTGTGCATTTAAACTGTGTACTGGGATTCCGGCTCCTGAATGCGACAACTTTGCACTTATTTCGTCCAAGATGAAGAAAGCCTTTGATCATGCAGCCAAGGGGTGCTCTGTAATTCGTCAGTTACTTGGCTTGCATTGAGAAAATAAATCCATACCTGACTTTTCCATTGAATTTTGGACTCTGGCAGCCTCTACTGACTGGAATCACATGGTGCAGAATGACATATTTTTGTATGGACATTCTGATTCTATTAAAGACAAACTCACCACTTGTGAACTGCCTTTGACCCTTGACGGCTTAAATGACCTGGCCATCAGGGTAGACTGTCAACTCCAGAGGCGGACTGAACCATGGGCACCACGCAAGCCTATCCGCCACCTCCTCTCCCAAAGCAATGCAAGTCAACCAAACTGGATTATCTACACGGGAGAAACAAAGACGTTTCACTGAACTGTTGTGCTTGTACAGTGCCGGCCCTGGACATACTGTAGCCCATTGTCCAAAGAGAATGCCTGTCAGTAAGCAAGGTGGTTCTGACGGGAGCCTCCTTGAACTCTACCCCTTCAAACTCTAGCTCCATTCTACATGCAGTAATTTCCTGGAAAGGAACCCAACAACCTGTACAGGTTCTAATCGACTTGGGCGCTGACACCAATTTCATGTGTCAACCTTGGTCCACTGAAGATTCCTATGTTCCTTCTTGCCACGGACATCCAGATCAATGCTCTCCATTGTGCTCCTCTGGCTGATGTCAACCACCTCACTGCTCCTGTGGGAATTCTGGTTTCGGGTAACCACCAAGAAGAAGTTTCCGCAGATCGACTGGGTCCAAGGGACAATCACTGGCTGGAGTCTGCACATTTTCCGTCACATTTCTTGGCTTCATTCCACTTCCAGTCCATCAATTCCTGATCTACCTGCAGAGGGGCCGCCCACTGACCTGTCCAACAAGCCATCACTCTACCATGACCTCCGTCAAGTGTTCAGCAAGTCTCGAACCTGCTCACTACCTCCGCACCGCCACTACGACTGTGTCATCAACCTCCATCCAAGCACCAGACCCCCCAGGGGACATCTGTTCTCCCGGTCAGCACCTGAAAACAAAGCCATGGAAAAATACATCTGTGAGTCATTAGCCACAGACCTTATCCAACCCTCTTCTTCAACAGCAGGGGCCGGCTTCTTTTTTGTGGAGAAGAAGGATAAGTCTCTCCGACCTTGTATTGACTAAAGCGGCCTTAATAACATTACCTTCAAGAACCGCTACCCCATCCCCCATCGACTCAGCCTTCTCCTCACTGCAGAATAGCCAGCTCTTCACTAAACTTGATCTATGCAACACCTATAACCTGGTCCGTATCTGGTCCGTATCTGAGAATGGCTTCCAACACCCCCAGGGGCCACCGTGAGTACCTTGTGATGCTGTTCGGATTGACCAATGTTCCAGCTGTGTTCCAGTCAATGCTCAATGACATCCTGTGGGACATGATCTGGGAATTCATCTTTGTTTACCTGGACAACATACTAATCTTCTCTGCTTCACTAAAGGAACACATCCAACGAGTTTGACAATACCTGTTAAAAAACCAACTGTTCCTAAAAGCTGAAAAATGTCAGTTCCACCAGTCTACGGTACAGTTTCTCGGGTTTGTGGTCTCACAGGATTGTTTGGAGATGGACCTTGCCAAGAGCCAGACCATTGTCAACTGACCAACTCCCACCAACAGAAAAGAACTTAGGATTTGCCGGTTCCTCTGGAACAGCCCAGTCACAGCCCTCACTTCCAACATAGTGAAGTTTTGCTGGTTGCCTACAGATGAGGACGCCTTTCGGGACCTCAAACCATGCCTGACCATGCCTGACCCCTCATGAATCGGAGTGGTACTCTCCGATCAGAACAGGACAACAAGGCTTACCCCTGCACCTGTCACCGTCTGTCACCCACGGAAAGGAACTACAGCATCGGGGATCAGGAGTTAGTGGCTGTCAAATTGGCTTTTGAGGAGTGGTGCCATCTGCTGGAGGGTTCTTCCATCCCATTTATAGTCTGGACTGATTACCACAATCTTGAGTACTTACAGACAGCTAAAAGGCTAAACCCTCGCCAAGCCTGTTGTTCTCTGCTTCCATTTCAGTTTCACCTTAGCTCCAAGAACTTAAAACCTGATGCACTCTCCCGGCTACACTGAACTGTTCATGCCATGGACTGTTTGGCCCCCACCTACCTTCAGGAACCCTGGTTGCTGCCACCCAGCTGAAAATCGCTGACACAGTGGAGGGAGCCCTGAGAGACCATCCTGCCCCCAGGGACGTTCTCCGTGGCTGGCTGTTCGTCCTCGTGTGGGTTCACACCTTACCTCTCGCCTGTTATCCAGGGGTCACTTGCAAACTGGGTCTCCTGTCCCGAAGCTTCTGGTGGCAATCCATGAGATGTGACATCACTGAGTTTCTCTCTGCCTGCCCTGAGTGCGCCTGGGGCAAATCCAGCAGCCAGCACCCACAGGGGTTATTGCAGCCGCTCTCCATTCCCCATCTCCCCTGGTCTCATATAGCGCTGGATTTCATCACAGGGTTACCCCCATCCAAAGGCCTCTTATCCTCTCCATTGTGGCTTGGTTTTCTGAATTTGCCCACTTCACTGCTCTCCTCAAGTTGCCTTCCTCCAAAGAAACTGCTGAACTGTTATTTTGACATGTTTTCCGCGTTCCGCGTTCCGTGATACTTTGGACAGATGTCCACAATTCTCCAGCTGTTTCTGGTCCGCTTTCTGTTCACTCATCGGAGCCAAGGCCCAGTTATCTTCCGGTTCCATCCACAAACCAATGGCCAAACAGAGCGCCTGAACCAGGAATTTGAGAAAAGCCTGCTGTGCATGGTGGAGAGGTCGCCCACATGCTGGGCTGACTCTTTTCCGTGGGTGGAGTATGCCCACAACTCTCTGCCTGTCTTCCACAGGGTTATCACCGGTCACCTGCAGTTTGGGATACCAGCCCCCTCTCTTCCCGGAAGAAGACAGAGAAGTTGAAGTGCCTGCTGCCCTCGTTCGTTGCGCCCAAAGGACATGGAGAATGGCCTGTACCACACTGCTGAGGCTCAGTGCCCAGTTGCATAAAACACCTTAAGTGTAATTTCCCCTTAAGGTTTTCCTTAAGTTTCCCTTAAATTTAACGAATCCTTAAGTGTCTCTTTAGGCTTTCCTGAAGTGAACTGTCAGAAACCCTCAAAAACACCCTTAAGTATTGCATTTTCCCTTAAGTAATCCATTAAAATCTGTTAAGTGTTGCATAAAACACCTTAACGACAATTCCCCTCAGTAAACATTAAGGTTAGCTACAGATTACAAAGGTAAACAAAGGAATAGCTGAGTATTTTAGCCATTGGAGGAAGAAAATGTCCCTCCGTGAATTTTTCAGGATAGAGAAAATGCTCACGACTACATGACAGACAAAAAGTTAGTTCTTGAATATAGATTTCCATGTCAATCTATTTATGAGATTGCAAACAACCTGGAAGGCGAACTCGATCGCCCAATATACCGTGTATATTACAACCTTTAATTGCACTATGGTTATTTGCAAAAATTTTCAATGCAGTGCTAGGTCTACAGAGAAGAGAGTGATTATACTAGGCATGCTCATTTATTTCATATTTCATAGTTAGCTACTTCTTAAATGACTCTCACTCTGCTACTCTGCTACCACTTCCCATCAAACAATGTAACTTGCATTAGTTTGGCTTCAACAGTGCCGTAGAATTGTAGCCGATCATTTGGGCTTCAAACGTTAACACAAAATTAAATGTTAATGTTACTTGATCGAATATGGCTTGCTATAGTTATCTATGTATAGCTAACTAGCTAGCTATGACTTTAGTTCTCACTGGTTTTTCTGGATTCTCTCCTATAATTGCTCAATTATTTTTTCGCAGATAGGCATATTCTCATATTTTTTAACGACAGTCGGATTGAATTCGCTTTTTAAAATGGCTTTTATTTACCCGTATTCCTCCAACAGTATACACTTCCCCTCATCCGTCCAATTTGGTTTCTTTTTTTGTTTTCCGTATTTTCCATTTTCGCAAAATAAAATAAAATATAGCTAGGCTACCATAGGCACTTAAAAGCTAATCTTAATGTATAGCCTACAGTAAGTGATTGTAACTGATGAGATAACGCATCGAATTTTGCTACAGTAAAACGTCAACCACGTCAAAAACGTCTAAAGGTTTATATGCAACACCCTCAGGTAATTCCCTTAGCTAAGGAGAAATCAACCATTAAGTGTCAGAGTTAAGGGAAAGACTTAAGGTGTTCTATGCAACCGGGCACACATACTTCTGGGTGGCCACTCAGCCGCGGAATGAAGTAATGTTACTTAAAAATTGACTGAACCAGAGCTGTGTAGAAACAGTTAGCTAGTTGACTATGCCAAAATCGTATTGTGTTTGTGACTGTAATGCCAAATGTAATCTAGCACACAGTGGATTGGGCTTTTTCCAATTCTTAAAATGGAGGATAACCCAGATCCTACAGTCCATTTACAGGGCGGCCTCAGGTGCTTAGCGCAGTCAATGATAGCGACACAGAGACGCCCCACATAAGTTTCAAAGTGTAATAAACGAGGAAAAAAACAAAAAACAAAACTGGAACTTCTAATTGTATTGCTTATATCCTTCACAAACTTCTGTTGGCAGCTAACATTAGCTAATAAACACCAGATTCTCATTGGCGGCCGTACAGAGAAACACTTACAAACATGAAACATTAAATCCGACCTTGCCTGTTGTAAAACTAGTTAGGTAGCTAGCTAGTTTTGGTGGTAACGTTATAGCAATAGGGTTTCCAAAAACGCTAGCTAGTTTGCACTGGTTATTCATGTCAAGCTAAAGCTAATTTATGGCTACTACTACTACAGTTTTGCAGGTACATCTCTATTACATCTTTATCTGGCTAATCTTAACAGACATTAAAAACCGAAACCATCCATATAAAACGATGTAGATGCATGAGCAATTTCACAAGGAACACTTTTGGCTATCCGTGTTGCGTCACACTTTAAACACACACCCACGTTGTCCTAAAGCACTATACTCTTAAGCAACACATCCGTCACAGTTTGTTACATAAATAAAATAATGCAGATAAAAATAACTCAAATAAAATAAATCACAAACACTTGTGTGACCACTCGCGTCCAAATCCTTGGACTACTAACTCTCACGGAAATCTGTGACAGAAGCAATACGCCTCATTCAATATACTGGGTTCGCATGGATTATCGGTATGTTTCAAAATAAATAATGTCAGAACTAAACTGCCCCATACCTTGTTAACGGGTGACTTCTGACATACACTACAGTACAGACAGTCTAAAGTAGCTGGCTAGGCTACCAACCACCACCTAAGGTTAACGTTACAATAAACTGGCTTAACGTTATTTCACTGACTTGCTATAGATAAACATGTAATTGTACTGGCTAACGTAATTTGAAAATAGAGTTCAATTTTAAATGTGTACACTTCAGGCATGCTTTATAAAAACATACTCTCATATATGTGAATAACACACACGTAGAGCTTAATGTTCTTAACCTTGTGTGTGTTTAATAGAAAAATACTATTTTCTGATCATTCATTTGTCTGGACAAACAGATATGCAGATGTTTTGTATTTGGAAAGATTTTGGGACACTTGGGGACATCTGGCTGCAGTTTTGGGAAAACGTGTGTAATTTGAATGCCTGTTGATATCTTTACTGAATTTCGTACACAAGTTGACATCAAGTTTGTGCACAGACATAAAGTAGTTCTGGGTTGGTCATTGGCCTACAAATTGCCATATTCAGTGCTAAACTAAAAACATAACATGTTGTTCATCTGACGCTTGTTTATCCAATGCGACTTCCAATTGATTAGACTAAGCAGGAGACAATCTTCCCTGGAGCATTGTGGGGTTAAGGGCCTTGCTCAAGGGCCCAACAGCTGTGCGAATCTTATCGCAGCAAGACTGTGGATCACCGACCTTGCCGGGTCCCAGTCATGTATCTTAACCATGCCAGGTTCTGTGTTTTTTGTTGTCAACGTTTTTTGTGGTTAACGTTTCCATGTTTTGTTACCCTCTGTGCTCAGCGTAGTCTGTCTGTCAGTTCATTCATTTCGTCATTTGTTTCACCTGTCTTCCACTTCCTGATTGTTTCCACGCCTGATTGTAATTCCCTCTCGTTGCCTATATATAAAAACCCCTCTGTTTGTGCCTTAGCCATACTCTCCAGCGGTATTTTCTGATTGACTCCTGTTTTGACCTGTTTTGTTTTAGACTTACCCCTTTAGATCCTTTTGTTCTGATTTGGACTCTGTTTGGCTAGTTCGTTTTTTTATTTTGGGGTTCTCCTTTTGTTTGGACTGCCCGTGCATTATCAACCATTTGCTTGTGGCATCGACCACAAACTGGATTATCCTTGCTGAACCTGTTTGCTTGTGAACCGACCCTTTGCCTGGACTCTCATTTTCAAACTGCCTGATCTCTGTCACTACTGTTGCTGGATATCGACCCCTGCCTGTCTGATCTGTTTTGAAGTTAGACTTTGACATTAACTTTTGTGGTCTTGCTCTTGGGTTCAGTGTTCTGATTCCTGAGAAAGCACTACACCACAGGCTGCCCTATTTAAGTGTATCTTTTGTGTACACTACACTTTGTTCTGTCCCATATTTCTGAATGGTACAAGCCTCTTTCATTTTAGTCTTTAACTATGTGTGTGCAGTAAACAGTTTTCGAGATACTGACACTTTTATAGAACTGGTACGGAATTGTTGGAAATTTTCCTCTAGGGGGGGCAAAGTGGGAAGGGTTAAGAAAATCAATAAGCTTATTTGAATAATACATCAAACTGTTTGTGAAAACCAGTAACATCATTACGATTTAGGGACTAAGCATGAAGTAAAGTGAAACCACTTAATGACAGCTGTAAGGCTACTCTAAGAACAATATTATGACCCAAAAATTGTTAGCTGGGAAAGCTTGGGTCTTCAAAGCAGCTTCTGTGCAATATGTGACCGCAATGGGTGTGCTTCATACAGTTCATTTCCAAAAGAGCAGTGTGCAATTGCAGTTGGGGCACTGATCCCAAGACTGAACTGAACATGAGCCTAGCATGGGACTGAGCTGCTTTTCTAATGAAAGTGCATTGATTGGATTGGTTTAGTATAAGAGAGCTAAATTAATGGACTACAGAAAAGATATCAACTGCTGGTCATATACATAGTGTATTAGTCATGTTTGACTAGATATACTCATACATAGTAAATAAATGAATAAATGTTTTCCTTTTTATACATATTTTGACAAAGTCATAGATAATGCAATGTCCATCCATCCATCCATTATCTTAACCCGCTTATCCTGAACAGGGTCGCAGGGGGCTGGAGCCTATCCCAGCATACATTGGGCGAAAGGCGGGAATACACCCTGGACAGGTCGCCAGTCCATCGTAGGGCACACACACCATTCACTCACTCACTCATACACACAGGCAATTTAGACTCTCCAATCAGCCTAACCTGCATGTCTTTGGACTGTGGGAGGAAACCGGAGTACCCAGAGGAAACCCACACGAACACGGGGAGAACATGCAAACATGCAAAAAACATGCAATGTTCATTACAGAAAGGTTAGGTTTAACAGAACATGATAAGGAGTGGGAATGGACAACAATAGAGACAGTGGATTTATAAAAAGCACTGCAACACCAATGAAAAGGTGCAGTTAAAAACACGGAGATATGTATGCCCTGTTGTGATGTCAGAATCTGAATTGCAATCAGAATCAACTTTATTGTCATTGCATATAGTACAAGTACTAGGACAATGAAATGGGAGTCACATCTGACCCAATAGTGCATCTGACCCAGTTGTACTATGACAGTAATATTATATTAATAGTAGTAGCAAAACAAAAGTGCAATACATTGCATAAATTGTATGAAATGGATAGAATGAAATGTTCAAAGGCAGAAAGTACAAATGACAGCTGAGATAAATATGAATAAATAAGTACAGATGTGTCCAGTGATTATGTACGATATGTGCACTAGTGGGGGTCCTGAGGTAGGTAGTCAGTGTGAGGTAGTTGGAGGGGTATGGGGGTTGGCGCTGGAGGTCAGTGTTTGGGGAAGTAGCTGTTCCTGAGCCTGCTGGTGTGGGAACACCTGATGGGAGGAGGGCAACAGTTTGTGGCTTGGGTGGGAGGGGTCCCTGATGGTGGCACGCACCCTCTGCAGACACCGCTTACACTGGATGTCCTTGGTGCCAGGGAGCTGGGCACTGGTGATGTGTTGGGACATTTTCACCTCCTGTTGCAGGGCCTTCCGGTTAGACTGAGAGCAGCTGCCATACCACACTGACAGGTTAGGATGCTCTCAGTGGTGCAGTGGTAGAAATTGGTCAGGATCTGAGGAGACAGGTGGGCTTTCTTTCTTCAGAGATAAATGGCAGTAATATTATCTTGGCTGGGACTGAACTACTGTCGTAGTGGCACATGGGAACAAAGGGGTTATGTCCTCTATTACGCAGTCCCATGTGGGGGGCACAGACTAGCCAATTGTCCAAATATAGGAGGACGTCTGCACCTTGTGATTGTAATGAGGATAGGGCTGCTCCCTTGCACCTGGTGGACACAGAGGGAGTTTGGGAGAGCCTGAATGGCAGCACCACAAACCGAGAGGCGAGGCCCTGAGGGGCGAAACGAAGGAGCAGGCGGTGCTCTTTCACCACTGGGATGTGAAAATCTGTGTCTGTTATGTTCATGGACGTAGGTCATTCCCCTTCTGAAACAGCCTGGAGCAAGCTTGCAGTATTCAATGTGAGGAAAGAGAGAGTTTTAAGGAGAAAGGTTCAGCCTTCTTTGATCCAGAATTAGGCAAAATCGCGATATTTGTGAGGACCAAGGCTTCCACAGGGTCCTAGACTACAGACTGCCAGACCCCGGCAGGTGTGATAGATGGGGACTGTGCCAGCCTGGCCTGGCGGCAAGTCTGTATGTGTGTGGACATGAGCTTACTAAGCTCTCTGGCATAATGCTCTGAGCAGAGTCCTCTACACAAGAAGATTGCAGCATCTGAGACAGAGCTAGCATCAAGAGGGAGATTAGGGAGATTCCAAGGCAACAATGAAAAGGAAAATCAATAGATTTGGTCCCAGGTATATGTTAAATGTTATCTCTCTAACATATGAAATTCTACAATCACCAACTATCTCAATCCTGGCTGTCAAAGCTGCACCTTCATCCTCATTCTCATCCATACTATCCAACCTCTAGGACCTCCATTGCGGAATATAAAAAAAGATATTCAAACCACCCTGTCTGGCACCAACAATCATTCCAGGGTCAAAGCCACTTAGATCACATTTCTTCCCCATTCTGGCATTTGGTCTGAAAACCGCTGACCATGTCTGCATGCCTTTATGCATTTAGTTGCTGTCACATGATTGGCTGATTAATTATTTTCATTAAGAAGCTGGTGTACAGATATACCTAATAAAGTGCTCAGTGAGTATATGTAGTTGGTAGATGTTCTGAGCTGAACAGGCCTTTACATGTGCAGTATGTCATCACTTACAGCGAGCTCCATAATGTTTGGGATGAAAACATATTTTTCATGATTCGGCTCTATAGTCCACAATTTTAGATTTGTAATCAAACAATTCACATGTGGCCAAGTGTCTGCCTTTATACAGTTTCACCTTGTAGAAATTACAGCACTATTTATAAATTCCTCCCCCATTTCAGGGCAACATACTATTTGTGACAAATTCATTAATTCATTATCCTAACCCGCTTATCCTGAACAGGGTCGCGGGGGGGGCTGGAGCCTATCCCAGCATTAGGCAAAAGGCAGGAATGCACCCTGGACAGGTTGCCAGTCCATCACAGGGCACACACACCATTCACTCACACACTCATACCTATGGGCAATTTGGACTCTCCAATCAGCATGTCTTTGGACTGTGGGAGGAAACCGCAGTACCCAGAGGAAACCGGGGAGAACATGCAAACTCTGCACAGAGAGGCCCCGGCCGACGGGGATTCGAACCCAGGACCTCCTTGCTGTGAGGCGGCAGTGCTACCCACTGCACCATCCGTGCCGCCTTGGTCCCAAATTGGTTTATGTAAATTAAAGTAGTCATGTTTAGTACTTTGTTGCATATGATTCAGTGACGTGCAGTTCATGGAATGTAAAAAACAAATGATGATAAAAAATTAATATTTGTCCACTGATCTGTGATCGAAATGTAATTGTTGTATGATTTCAATGTTTCCAATGATTTTTATCGTCAATATCGATGAATTTGTATATTTTTGTGTTCAAATACGGGGGAAAGACGCGAAAGGGAGGATGCGATGAGCTTAGCCTCCTCTCAGATTGCGCACAAAGGAGGTTAAGCTGCTCATTTTTTTGCTCAACTTGAGCACGTACAATTGATCTCTCTATATGTCACCAATGTAGTGTTTGTACAGACTTTTATTATATGTCCTCACATTCCATAGTCTAGTTCATGTATTTCACGTATGTGTATAACATATTAGTCTTGCTGATCTGACATAACGCCGCAGTTAAAAAGCAGGAGGGGAGGCGGCTAGTACCTCTGCCTCACTGAAGGGGGCGTGTGTGAGCACACGGGCTTGTTCTGCTATTGTTCTTCTACACCTATTAGCTAACTTTTTTAGCTAGCATATTACCCACAATGCCATTTGTCTGTAATAGGCTATTGTGGGTAATATGCTAGCTAAAAAAGTCAAGTAGAGAAAGTGAAGTGCACCGCATCAGTCCGTTTCTTTTTTTGCCCTGACTGCAAAAATGGAAGATTATATATCTAAGCTAAAACATTTCTCAAAACTGGACTTTCAATCAAAACAGGAAGTGATAAATAATGGAAGACTGATGCCGGAGGTAAAAGATTTGCTTCAAACGACGGGACAGAAGATAACACGCTCTTTTCAAACTGAATGGTACACCCGAAAAGACTGGCTATGTGGGTGGCATACAAGAAACCGCCTTTTCAGCTTTCCCTGCCTTTTGTTCTCAACAGGTGACAATGACTACAACGGGATTTTGTGACTTGAAAAATCTTCCAAGAAGCCTCAGCAGACATGAAAGTTCAACTACTCGCATTCAAAGCCAAATTGCTTTAAAACTTTTGGAAGCGCAAGGATAGATTTGGCTTTGAACGAACAGCGGAGACTAAATATTAGCGTCCACAATGCTAAGGTAAAGGAAAACCGAGAGATTTTAAAAGACCTCATAAATGCAACTTGCTTCCTAGCCAAACAGCAATTCGCATTTTGTGGTAATGATGAGAGTACGACCTCTTCTAATCGTGGCAACTATGTGGAACTATTACATGCTTTTGCTGAGAAAGATGATTGGTTAGCTAGACATTTGGAGACATCCACTGTGTTTTCTAGCTTATCAAACAGAATTCAGAACGATTTAATTGAAGCAATAAGTGATGTCATTAGAAATTATATTAAAAAGGAGATTAATGCAGCCCTATTTGTTGCTGTAGAAGTAGACGAGACAACGGATATCACAAACAAAGCCCAGATCTCTGTTATTTTACGTTATGTGGCAGAAAGTGAGGTGGCCTGTGAAGTGAGGGAGGCGTTTTTGGGATTTGATGATGTGAGTAATGACAGGCGAGCCGCTGCTATAGCTGAGTACACTTTGGGGGTGTTGGAGAAATACAAGTGTGTTGAAAAAGGTGGTAGCTCAGACTTATGACGGAGCCGCTGTGATGACATCAGAGCTTAATGGGGTGCAGGCCAAGATTAAAGAAAAGGTGCCCGAAGCCATTTTTACCTACTGTTACACACACAAATTGAACCTGGTACTCAAGCATTCAGCAAAATGCATGCCTCAGAGTAGAACTTTTTTTTAAACAGTTGAGGGACTAGGGACATTTTTCAGTAAGTCCACGAAGCGCACCCGTTTACTGGATGATGTTGTGAAGCGACGTTTACCAAGAGCAGCGCCCACGAGATGGAGCTCAAATTCTACGCTGTTGCAGACAATAAGCATGTACCAATCGGATCTGCGTGCTGTATTCCATATTATGAGTGAAAATCCAGATCGTTGGGATAATGACATGCTAATGATGGCCACTGGATATGATCGATGGCTGACACAAGCGTCAACATGCTTTTTCATTATGGCATATGAGGACATTTTCAGTGAAACGGATGCACTCTTTAGAGTGCTGCAAAACAAAGTAATGGACATCGGATTTTGTTGTGCACGAATCTGAGATACAATCGGAGTTGTGGAACGGGGACAGGGGTTTGACAATTTCTATGAACGATTTGAGCAGAAATGCGCCACACTTGACCTGACAGATAGTGTCCAAAGTAAACAGTCAGTCATAGATGAGAGGAAACAAATGTTTTATAATGTTCTGGACAATATCAGTTTTCAACTGAAAGCTAGGTTTGATCATTTTGGCGGGCTAGCTTTCCTTGGTTTGGTTGATTGTACAGAATTTGAGGAAATGTCACACCATTTTGATGACACCAAAATGCAGAGCCTGTTAGAATATGCTAGATTCTTTGACTTTGTTAGACTAAAAGCCGATCTCATTGGACTTTATAGCTCACAAACGGTGAGGAATGAATGTAAATCTCCTGGACAGCTTCTCAGCTTTTTGGCCCAGGATCTGATGAAGACTGTTCCTGAGGCGTCAAAGTTACTTCAGCTGGTGCTCACTATACTGGCCACAACAGTGTCCGTTGAAAGGTCATTCTCTGCTTTGAAAAGACTGAAAACATACAGTCGGAATCGGACTGACCAAGGACGACTTTCATCCCTAGCAATAATCTCTATTGAGGCAGAAAGACTTTTAAAAGTAAAAGAAGATAAGAGGACTTTTACACCAAAGTCATAGAGATGTTTGTCCAGAAGGATAGGTGAATGGACTTCATTTACAAGTAAAGGTAAGACCATGCATATACTGCTGTACAGTCCACAACAAAAATAAAAGATCAGCCCTTTTTTAATAATAAATAAAAAAATTTAGTTATTTCAAAGAATAAAACTACATTTGTCTTTTTGTTGTGGACTGTATATACTTTCATTTGTATTGAATGAGTATGAATTGTGGAGTTGTGATGTCAAATTAAGAACACACGGACGGTGCAGAGCAAATGTGCTCTTTCTGAGCCCCTATAAATTTAACGATCTTCTTTGGCCAAATATGTACCTTACCTATGTGTGTGTACAGAATGCTGATATGGGATATGAAACATAACCAGTAGTCAATGTGCAAGCAGCCAGTTGAATGGTGAATTTATGCTACTCTGTTGAATTCATATATTTGTAAATCTGACTTTGAAAAAGTCAGTGCCTCCCCAGCCACAAACCTCACCACACGTCACTGATATGATTTTCATGCAAAGACTGATTGAAGTCTGTGACCCATATACAGTAGGCTCCAGAATGATCAGTACCTTTGATAAAAATGAAGAAAAAAGGCTGCATATAATAAACAACATAGATAATAATTTATATGTCATGTTCAAAGATATAGGAAAACTATATACGTTTATTTCAATAGATTTACTTTCATGTTTCAATGTTTTATATTCAGCAATCTCATTATTTCTGAAAACCATAAGTGGCAAAATGATTGGCACCCCTAACAATTAACTTAATTGAGTTAATCTCAGCCTAAAATAACTATTGCGTCATAAAGTATAAATCAAGTATAAAAATGAGGTAATAAACATGCATAATCTCTTTGTTTTCTATCAGCGTGGAAAAGTCAAAGAACTGTCCATTCTAAAGAGGCAGATGGTCATTGATCATCACAGGATTGGAATTGGGGACAAAAACAAAAATAAAAGGTTAAACATACAACAACACTGCAAGATAAATAATTGAAAATTTTTTTTAAAACATATGGAATGGTTGCAAACTTGTCAGAAAGAGGATGTCACTGTATATTGTCCCCACAGATGGTGAGAAAGATGCGAGGGAGGCCATAAAGAACCCATGGATCACAGTTCAAGAATTGCAGAGATTGGTTGCATCTTGGAGTTACCAAGTCTCAAAAAGAACTAAAATGGCACCACCATACCAACAAACTATTTGGAAAGGTGGCATGAAGACAGTCCTTACTGAGCACAATAAACAAAACCAAGCATCAAAGTTTATTGGAATTATGAGAATTATCAAGAATGCTATGGTCAGATGAGACCAAAATCAGTATCTTTGATGGCAAAAGAGGAACGCATACAAGTGCACTATTTAAGATCAGTGGTATCATGGATTCAACAAAGTACCATGACACTTTGCTAGGAAGCTGAGACTTGGTTGTATGGTGGCTTTTCCAGCAATACAATGACTCCAGCCAAAATCCAACATCCATGTTCTGCAATAGCCATCTCAGTCTCCAGACTCCAGAGTTCCCTACGTAAATCCCATCAAAAACCTGTGGTCTGAACTAAACAGAATCTGCACATGTGCATTGTGTGCAAAATCTAAAATTGTGAGTACAGAGCCACTATGGAGCTCACTGTTTATATCCCATGCTCTTCATTCCTTTTGATACTAGAAAAGAAAATGATGGAGCCATCCGGACCGGCAGAGAACCCTCAACTCTGTGGCCACAGACCTCTGCTTACCTTAATTACTCACATGCCCGGCTTCCAGGAAGCCTGGAAAGTGAGTTTATGTTCTACTGCACTTCACAGGGCAGACCATAACTGACTTCCACTCATGGCTAGCTGGGCAGCATTCAGCCCATCCCATGGGAGGGGAGTGGAAGGAGAAATCCCAACTTGAGATCCTTGGATCGGTTTTCACTGGAACCCTGAATATTTCATGCAGCAGGTCTTGCGGCAAGGGCACACAGATTGCATATGTACTGTATGTTCTTCCCTCTTTCTTTCTTCATAAAATATAAAAAAGGTAAAAATGCTGAGTGTCAAGACAGAAAATATGACTTGTCTTGGAAACTCAATAAAGTATTAACAAAATAAACAACAAAGGGCACACAGATGGGCTCACTTGAGAAATAGGCTCACTCACTCTTCTCCTAGACAACCAACCCCCAGTACACACACAAACATAAGTATTTACAAACTACTACTACTGTTAACTGTGAACTGGTTTCAAAACAAGTATTTTTTTCTTTTTTTGTCTGACAGTGATATGAATAAATGAAAGCACAACAATACCTTTCAGTCAACTTAGTGTCAACAAATGAAATCAGTATGCTACTTTTGTGTGCTGGGTTTCTGAATATGCATATCTACACATCATTTTGTTAGTAAATAATATAATAGTATTCAAAGTGTGAAATTTGAACATTACAGAAACAACCTTTGAAATTGGAGCCTAGTACTGTTTATTAACTGAGTATGTTCTGACAGTTTGGCTTGCTCCCATGGCGAGTGTAACCAAAAGATTTGTTCATGTTGCACATTAGCACCAGCTGCCAGTGGTGAATAATTGATTGCAAAATCTCCTTTCTGATGGATGGAGGAATAGAAGAAGAGAGTCCTTTTCACAAGGGCACTGCATCAGACTGCAATATGTATTTGTTTGTGTTAAGATCGGCAGAGATACTTCCTACACTTTCACTAATAACACTCACGCCTTAAACTACTTTGTAAAAATGTCAAAGTCAGAAGTAGCTTGCAAAGTCTCAAAATTTAAAAAAGCAAGTAAAGGACTCAGTGTAAACTTTAAAATTTTTTTATCAAAGGTTATTACAGTAGCTGTGTTTAACAATTTCATGCCTATCAGACTAAAACAACATGGAAGGTGCATGTAAATACTATATTAGTCCAAATATCAGTATACCAATTACAATTAGTCTTTTGGCCCAACAATGCTGTTGCTGGTGCTGTTACTTTTGTCATTGAAATTAATATAAAATACTATTTCATTTGACTTTTTTAGGCCTATACATTGCAAATTTCATGGATAATCACATTTCATGGTAGCCTACTGGTGCCTTGGTTTTAATACCTTATTATTTTATTTTTTATTTTCATTAAGTTGTGCACACTCCTGCTCCGGCCAGGTATTTGCCGTCATATAGTCAAAATCTAACGGTGCTTCCATAAATGTAAAAATATTAATTGAATATAAAAAAAACAAAAAACAAAAAACATACAGCTGTTGTCCGAATCTTCGGTGCAGATCTGCGCTCCAAAATAACTTTTTATTTCATGTTGATGTTTTAGCTCATTGACAACAGCATGGCCGCTGCGTGTGCTTGTTGTAGGCCTATTTGTATTTTCGGCAGGGACAGTGGTGCAAGTAATTGAAAGAGGAAACGCATATGTGGGCCTACTCTAAATATCTTAAACGGTTAAAGAAGCAGGATCCATCAGCACACACAGCGCATTCAGTAATGACACAAAGGCATACAAATGCGGTAGACCTAACGGTTTACAATATAGGCCTACAGCGTAAGCAGTGAGTTATTGCAAAAAGCATAACTGCACAGTATAGGTAGCCTACGTGGTAAGTGGATGCCATGGAATAGCTCCAGTGTTTAGAAAGAGTTTCCTAAGTGCGCTTCTGTCTGTGCTGGCAATGCAGAACATAAATGTTTCCAAATCCCCGACAAGGTGAAATTAATTTAGCATCGACTTCCTCTCCTGCCAGATTCGGCTACAAATCACATTTGCTGATTTTTCTTTTTCGTAACGTTTTTATCTGCGGCACAGCGCCTGGGAATTGTCAGTCAACAGCAGACCCCTTTTTGCAATCTGTACTTTCTTTGTGTTCTCTCAGTCCTCTCTTTAATTGTGTTCCCCGGTTGGTTTCTGTGATGGATTTACTTCCTTTCCTAATTCCAAAGTATACATAGCCTTGCCTCTCGACCGAATAAATAATGTGGAAAAACATGTCCAACAAAGGCAAGTTCATAGCGCGACAATATGTGGGTGCGCATTAAACGCCGCTGTTAATAATAATAATAATAATAATAATAATAATTATTATTATTATTATTATTGTTATTAATATTATTGTTGTTGTTGTTGTTGTTGTTGTTGTTGTTGTTGTTATTCATACAGGTGAGACCTTCAGGAGACCCTCGAATTCTAATTTAGTACCTGCTATTCGATGCGGTAATGCAGTTTTCCTGCTTTTATTAGTCTATGTTTGTTTGGCAAGCGATGGAGGCAACACGATGACAAGTAATCAATTCTATTAATGTCATGGTTGGCCTATTCTGACCCTTTCCCCTCTAATCGTCAGAATTCACTTTTATATCTATACATTTAAAAAAGTAAAATAAGAAGTAACAAGGCAGCAAGGAGATAGGCCTACATGGATTCATGTAGGAAGACATGTTGGCTAAAGTGCAAGACCTTGCAGATAACAAACAACTGTAACTTCTTATCCCTAACAACCAATAACTATATAAACATACCAAACGTAGACAATTAGCCTACATGTTTCCAAAGTTTGTGGCCACATACGCGTAAACTGCATAACTGTGTATAATAAAATGCACGAGCATTTCTGAAGTAGTGAAAGTTTCAACATACTGAAGAATACTTTACTGCTACAATGCTTACTGGGATACGATTACTTTAGCAATGCTCGACTGTTTATGACTATAATTAAAGTTATGCCACTGTAAAAACACGATCAAGTCACATGCCATAACAATAGGATGCATCTATCATGGGACGTTAAATACATTATCTGTTTCCATGCAGACTTGATGTGTTGATGTGTAGACTATACTGAAAGCTTAATCGCAATTATACTATATACTATTGTCAGAGACATTGCATGTGGATCTTCATGAATGGGAACGTACAGGTTTTTCAAAAATCTGAAAAATAGTGCCGGAATGGTATATTTAGTTTTAATAAAATGTGTTATGTTAAAGAATAATGGCTTCAGGATTGAGATAATGTTATTACTGTAATTAATGGTCTTCAATCTATTGAAGTCTTCTCATGGTAACCGCATTCTGTCTGATTTGATATTCTTTGACTTGAGGGACATGTGTGTGCAGGTGTTCACGCCATGTTGGGCAATCGCGATTAGCAGCGCTCATTTTCTCTTAATTTTCCATAGGGTAGATGTGAGAGTGTCGGTGCCCAGAAGCAACGGGGTCTCATAGTGATGCCCAGCTGCAAGTTTAAATGAAACTGGTGAAGGAATAAAGAATGTTCGTTGAATTGCAGGATATATACACGTTACGGTATTGTTCTTGCTCATATTGTTTGTAGTAGTAGTAGTAGTAGTAGTAGTAGTAGTAGTAGTAACAGTACTAGCAGCAGCAACAGTAGTCGTAATAGCTGTAGTAGCATAAATAGTGCACAAAACCAATAACTATAATGCAGGGCTTTCCGGCAATCCGAACTATTGGGTTTATAAGGCGTATGCACACATTACCCAGTTGCAACCGGTAAATAATCGTGGATCTTGTAATGTAGCGTGTGCAGCTTTGTTCGATGCAGGGCTAATCTTCATTGACATCTGCAATTTATTGGTGACAGCTACAAGTTCAGCGATTCTTGTGCTCTTTATCATTGAGATTACGTCAACACCCTAAATAAACTCTCAAAACAGCCCGTCCAAGCAAGAATAAAACAGCAGAAATATACGACTGTCCATTTTCATCTAATAACCTAAAATAAGTAGCTATGTGTCCACTCAATGTATCAAGGCGCATGTAAATCCGTGTTTTATTTGAACAACTGTTCATTTGGAATGTAAATCTGCAACACAGAGAAATTATGAATGTAGGCCTATATGATAGCCTATAGGCCAGTGGACCGAGTTAGAATTTGTCACAGACTGACTATTGCAAACCTCTCTCTTATTGTCTACTGAATTTTATAAGAACCTTTATCTGACACATATTCTTATTCAGGGGTGGAGATATTTTATACTAGTCGTTTTCCTCATGGATTTACAATAATACTGAATTGACCGTGTTTGAGCAACCGTTGACAGCCGTATACGGAGGTAGATTGTTACACATAAGGGGGTACGTTGACACACGTTACATTAAATAAAAACATACAATCAAACTAAAACTATATAGTCAGTGTAAATACCAGTTAGAAAAAGCACACTGGGTTGGATCATTTCCTATTTGCATTGCTTTTACTCAGAGCTGATGGAGATGCGCAGGTCAGGCGAGACGGGATCCAGCTGGAGTGGATGACAAACTGGGGTGATCCCTTGAACTAGACTGAAGGGTAATTCGAATTAAAACAACCGGTTGGATCTCGTATCAACTTAATCTTTACCAATAGAATGAGGAAACATTTTTTATTTTAATTTTAATGTATTAATTCGTTAAAAAAAAAATGAAACAACTGTAACAACTGACCTCATCAATTATAACAAACTACCCGCCGGCAGGGTCCATTGTTACAACGAACCCGTTTTTAAGTCTAACTGGAGTTTATTAAACTCAGATCGAGTTTAATAAACATCACAAATAGTTGATAGACAGATTGAAAATAGCCTACTCGGTACAAAATATTGTCATTGTTATGCAAGCAGTCGTAATCCGGTAAAAGCCTAAACGTGTCACAACGGACCCCGATCTCCCCTGATTCAATTACAAACAAAAGGATTCGCAAATACAAGCGCATTGTATGACAATTATTGTATTAACTTATTCATCAATTTAATAATAAAAATGACCAGGCTTCCATTATTAGCTGGTATAACTTAAGGCTTTATTCCGCCTATGCTGTTTTGCAGTTGATTAAATCGGCACGCTTAAAACTTAGAAACAGTTTGTTTTTGTGATTATTTATTCTTTTCAAAAATTTGGCCCATTTATATGCAACCATTAGCTTAGGCCTAATTCCCCATTGCATGTAGTAGGCTAATATTTCACTTTATATTTGATAGGCTATATTTGGTATTTTACTATAAATGTGTGAAAAGCTGAAAAAAAGAAACGGAAGTCACAAAATTGATTATTCTTTATGGTGAGGATTGTAGCCTATCACACGAGAGAAAATACGAAGGCTACAGCTGTTAAAATGAAATAGCCTACTTAAAATAGCCTAAATAGGCTATAACATATGTAGTCTGGCAGGACGGAGGGCTATTCGCCTGTCAGAATTAATACAGACTGCGAGTTATTGGACAAATAAATATTGTTTTTGCCTCGAAAAGCCCTGAAATAAAGGGTACCAAGTCTACTTAGCGAGTGACATTGTCTCTTTGGACTCTCTCGAAATAACTGACCCGGAACGGGTTGGGTCTCGTTTAATGGAATCAGTCTGCTAAGCTTGTTAGCCCGTGGAGAGTCATCATACTCCTTTCTGTTTACATGGTGGGGCGGAGACTGGACCAAGTGACGAGTGTATTTTTCAACAACCCTAAAATGCGGCGTTAACCCATTTCAATACTGGAGTCCATCCTTTGCTAAGGGGCAGCCCACATTAATACGATGTCTTGCGGCATATAGCGGGTGTCTGGCTTGTGTCTGTCAGCGGAGTGGGCCACAGGGCAAATTTTTTTTTGCTGTTTTCTCCAATGTAATAAGGCGTTCGAAACCTTGGCGGTCGACTCAGGGCACAATACTAGCGGACAGGTTAGACTACCACCAACTTGCCTCCCCCCGCCCCCTTTCATGTCGTTTCCCATTTCCTAGAACTTGTAGAAGGACATTCACTGTTACTCTGTTTTCTTCTGCTTGAAATTGCCGGACTATGTCACTTAAAAAGAAGTTCAACAGACGCCCGGTGTATTTGTTTGCATTTTCTGCCCATTTTTCATGTAGCCCGGACTTGAACGGATGCATCTGGTAGCTCCTAGACAACCTGGCTCCATCGGACGTCTCTTTAGGCTAGATCCATTGCCCATTGAAGAGCTATCGACCTTCATAAATTGGCGACCAACGGGGACCCGAGAACCTTTGACACACATTGCGAATTATTGAGTACGGAGGGGGTGTTCCAATTAATTAGATGGAAAATGATTATATTTGACATTATGTGAATCAAAGAGCTGGTTTTCGGACACTGGTTTGTTTGTGGGTAACTGGGGGAGATCAGTCTTTGTGGGAGACAAATTGGATGTGAGTAGCGTGGTGCCGATGTACAGTGTCGTTTTGTGAACTGGCGACAGGTCTAGTCCATGAGAAAAAGAGACCCACGTTATCGAAGTGCCTCATTATCTCATGTCTCTGACCATCATTCTGAAACGATCCTTAATCAGCAGTGACACATAATTCACTGGCGGCGCGGCACAGAATGTATCCCCCACTTCTGCCGGTCTGTCTCTGGAAGCCCTTCCCCCCAACACACACACACACACACACACACACACACACACACACACACACACACACACACACACACACACACACACACACACAGACACACATTGCGGAAGATTAAAATCTGTATGGCAAATGGAACAAATTAATTACTTCTGATGCCTGGAAAGGGCGCAATTTCCTTTCTCTATTTTACGTGGACTTTAAGCCTGGCAAGAACAAGATCTAAAAGTGTCAAGCCAGGCAAGATCTAAAACAGTCAGGTAATTCCTAATAAACATGTTTTTTTTTTTTTTTGCAAAACTCCTCCCATTATAACAGTGGTTACAATGCAATATGTAACATTTGAAGATATATTTTGATAATCAACAGTGAGGTTTAAATCCTACCCCGCCATTCAAATGAACAGTGCTATATGAGCATCATCCTGTTATGTGTCCATCATTATCTCTGAAAGCACGTTCATCCAACAAATCAGAGCAGGCCTTTCAAAAGAGTCCAAAAATGATACATTTGCATCAATAATTAAGTTTAGGTTAAGTATACATTAAAAAAATATATAATAAAAATGATATGGCCTTTAAAAATACCCATATATTATGACATATGGCAAAATCTATATGCTCTTTATTAAATATGAGAAAATGGAGTGTTATTCCACAGAAGATTAACTACAGAATAAAAAACTTTATCTCTATCATGTTCAGTCTTGATGTTTAATTATATAACTAGTTCATTTTCATGAAATGGACAATCATTTCTTGTTGTAATTGGTTATGAAAATGTGGCTAACACATCAAATACAAGTATGTTTTTCATCTAATACTTAAAATACATTTTCAATTCCTATAAAAGTACATTTCTTGATTTGGAATAGTTTAGTTTATTCATATGATCTGATTCTTATCTGATGATTATTAATTTGGCTGAGGGAGAAATGGGGTAGAAAATCACTGGATGTAATTAGTTTAAAGACTAAACATTAAATTAAATTATAAGCTGTTTAATTTGAACTAGGGTTGTTAATGTATTATGAGATAAAAATTCACCATCAAACTGAAAGAATGCACTTGAAATTAGATATCTTTATATAAGGCAACAAATATAATGTTTTGAATGATTACTCATGCTAATAAACCCTCATTTGAATAGCCACGCTCCAAATCTTATAATGCACAAATTCATGTCTTGGTTCAGGCAATTTGTAAAAAGTATTTGCGATATGGTAAATTACACCTTTATCCATACGATTACGTTCATTTTTGTGTGTCTACGTGTGTGTGTGTGCCTGAGTGCGTGTGCGCATAAGTGCATTTAAAAGTTAAGGAACATTATGGTATCCGGTTTGTCATACCATGACTTGTTTTTCATTCTAATTTACAATTAGTTGATAGTGTGTAAAAAAACAAACAAACAAAAAAGCGTCACATAATGTGTCCAACAGTTAAACTGAATCCAGGAATATGTGCTCCAGTGTTCAGTTTTGACCCAAATGTCCCTCATCTGCTCATTATGTGTCAGCCACCACTTTCAGTAGGCAAACTAGCATTGACATATTGCTGCGCTATAATTTAAAAATATTCTGAGGATTCTGATAATTGATATGGGAGTGTATGATTAGAACATCTAATAGAACATCTAAAGTTGTCGCTGTTTAATATGTGTGCAGCCATGTTAATTATTTAACTTTGAGTGTGACTTGATTCAATCAACTATATATTTTTAGTAGGATTAATATCTCACTAGCAAATTATAGGACTTGGCAAGAACCATAAATGGCAATTTTAATAGTTTCAAGTGTCTCACCCACAGTTAAGTTCAATATGGATGCAAATCCTTTGTGATGATTACCAGGTGCGTTAGTATTACACCTAATATCTGCAATTTATTTATTTATTTATTTGATTAGCATGGAAAATCATTATTATCGGGTTTCCCTTACTGATGGGCATCATATTCATCATATTTAAAGTCAAATCGTTAAAAAGTAATCAATTTGGATAATTGTCCATATGGTCTGCAAAATACCCTGCATTAGACAAGATGGCCATGTTCTGAGTTAATTGAACATTCCGTTTCACAGAAAGTGATCATACCCCTGTGCACCTGTGGGTTTGTTGTGGCACCTAAAGAACAAAGTATGAGCATTACCAAGCCAAAAACCCAGGATAACAATTTGTATACACGCAAAGAACCATTCATTGCAAACAAAAACCTTTTGTACTAAAAGTAGAACTCACAATGACAGGGTATATGGGTTTGGTGTAGAGCACATTGATTGTGCAGGAGTAGAAAATTAAGAGGTAGATGTCTGAAGACATTTAACTTAAAATAAATAAATAACATGTTAACATGGAAAGTACAGAAGGCATTGTCTCACCTGTATCTAATATTCAAAGTCCAGCTTCAGCCATGCAAACATTTGTGCATTTTTGCACAAATGCAGTGCAAAACCACTGGCAAACAACCAACCAAACCAAAAAAAGTTTTGGTTTGGGAAAAGAATGAATGAATACTTAAAAAACTAACTATACTAATAATACTAGAACTGCAAATATACTGCTGCTGTTGCTGCTACTACTACGACTACTATTATTGTTGTTGGTATTGTTGTTATTGCTGTTGTTTTAAAAAGGTCCTTGTAGTAGCTAAACGATTGAAGTGATAAGGTAGAATCTCACATCATTTTAAAGCTCCAAATGTTTTTTTTATGTATGTATTTATTTGAATGGTAATAAGTGATTAACAATATGAAAATGGGCTTTCCTGTGATAGGGAAAGTACATACATGTTGGCTTTGTCCTATGCACATATGTTTCAATATTTGGACCTTTTCAACTATTTACCTGTCTTACACCTGACTCGTTTGTAAACACCAGCAGACCTACTATGATTATAGTTGGCTAACGTGTAGGGGAGACCAAGGATGGTCGTTACACTGCTTATATCTCGCTCCCTTGAAGGCAGTGTTCAAAGATTTTGGTATCAAAATGTTCAGTTTTGTCAGAGTTCACCAATCATTTCATGAATAAGCCACACTCATTTTTTTCTTCTGTACTTCTATGCTATTGATTAATCTTCAAACAATTATCAACATTGAAAACTATGAAGGGAGGGCTATCATTTATATAGGTTTTTAGTTTGTTAGGCAACAACATGTGGTCACTAGCAACAATTCTAGCAAAAATGCACTGTTGTTTAAAAAGATTTTTTTTACTGAAAACTATTTTTGTGACAACCAGCCCCCTGATGGTGTTGGTTGTCACAAAGTGACAAGTTGTCTTTGTGAGTTTCTTACCTTTTCTTATATTAAACACTATTACTAGTGTTTAACTTACTCTTGTATGAGGTCCTGAAATTCAGTGTGCCACAAGTGAGTAAAAAGTGTGACAAGCATCCCCGATCTCCTCTACACTCTCAGACATAACAGGTACGAAAAAAAGGCATAAAATGGTTAACAAAGCTTGTCACTAAGGTGCTACCCTATAGGTAGGCTACATAGAACTGTACACCTGGCAATGGGTTTAATAATTCATTTCTACCCTCTTTTGCTGGTAAAAGGCAGGCCTAATTACAATACCTAAAGAACATTATTGCACCATTCAGTTTTTGTGAAATGTGTTCATTAGAGAACAAAAATGCGTATCCACTGTACTTAAAAGGCTACCGATATACACAAATCTCAAGTAAATTGTGAGGTCTAGTAAAGGAAAGAAGTAAAACAGATTATATTGGAAGGATTTCTTAAATATTTACCATATTACTATTCTGTGGGAATGCCTTCTTTTTGGGGAGGAACTAAGGCATACCATTATCCGGATGATTTTTTAACTTTGTTAACTCCTGATAATTACGTTTTATGGCCTCCCCTCAACCCAGCCACATTCTTCTAACTTTGGATTGCAAATGTAATTATATTAATTATATTTAACTCTGAATAAAAGGGCAGAAGCATTAGCAATAAAAAGAAACACAGCAATACATTCGCTGTTCAATGTCAAAGACAACAAGCATTGCAGTTATTCTGAACCGATGTATTCAGAATATTCAATACTTTTAAAAATGTAGACGAGCCGCAGAATATAACATACTGTGTTTCCATCACACCCGTTTGCAAAATCGTGCTGGAACAAGTTTACTATCATTTCAAATCGTTCAGATTTAGCCAAGTAGAACAAAGCCGCATTGAGAAAATGTATTATTTAAAATGTTATATATTTCTTCCAATAATTACGTCTTCTAACTTGTAAATCCAATATGATTTTCGAACAAATTAGATAGACTGGACTATGAATAATGTGGCACCGGTTAGATTGTTAAATTCAAGCTTTCCCAGGTTGCCAACCGAATCTCGATTACGCTATAATCGAATGAATATTTCGTACGACAGCTTTCAAACTATATAACCAATCGTCCAACCTACTACCCAAATCAAATTAATTATTGAAAAGGGCTTATAAGTAATGTCTGTATAATATCGAACAGAATCGATTTTAAGCTTTGAGATTTATTTAGTTTTATTTCTGTTCCAACCACTCAGCGACATACCGTATTGACTTCATGGGGCAACATGAGAAGTTTTGGGGGATTTTTGAAAATTGGTATTGCTATAGTTCAGCATCAGAGCAGTAAATAAGAGACAAGGGATTCAGTAGGACAGCAGGGATGTCCTTTTTAATTTTAAACCCACTTATTCATTATGGCTTTGCATCATACATTACTGTGAATAAGGTCTATATGTAGGCTAATTTTGATGATAATAATAATAAATAAAATAATAATAATAATAATAATAATAATAATAATAATAATAATAATAATACATATGTATAGGCCATATGTATATATATATATATATATATATATATATATATATATTATTATTATTGTCATAGTCATCATCTTAATGCAAACTTACAGGTTGTAGTCGCAGGTAACAGCAGGCTAGACTATTCGATGCATAGAACTGCCAACAGATCATCTCAGGATCAAGAAAGAATATAATAATCGATATTTTAATTACGCCTGTTATGCTACACATGTTATTTTCTTCAAACCTTTACGATGCATTTTACCACGTTTTCTTAGTAGGCCTACATTGCTGACCACAAGGCTGTTTGAGCAGGAGACCATAATTTGATTGTGTTAATAGAATTAGAATATGAAAAGTTAGTACCTTTGTATAATCACATCTACTTAAAACATAAACTCGTATCACGCACTCAAAACAGGCAAAGCCAATCAATGTTAAGGTGTTGATGTTTCTGCAGAATCCGAGATCTGTGATAGCCTACATAGGCGAGAAATTAACTCCACGGCTCAACTACCAATTATTTATACAACTGAAAGCCTATTTCAGACAAAAACAACAAATCTTCATTTTAAGAGCGTTGTGGCATGTAATGAGCTCTAAAGTTACAATATTACATAGATATTGAACTCGCAAAAAGGGAAGTCAACCACAACAGGGGAGAGGGTCGGGGAGGGGGGAAAGGGGGCGTAAATTGAGGGATTATTTTACAGCTGGGGAAATGAGAAAACGTGCAATATTTGAATGGGAACGTGTGCGACTCCTGGCCTAGAGCTTTATTTCATTGTAAGGTATTAAATACGGCGATGACTGACATCTGGACATCAAATCCTTCTTTAAGAAACGTTTAAAGGAATGGCTTCCGAATTCGCTGTAATAGCGTACCCAGTTAAACATTCAGGAATGTTTCCAGCATTACCTAGAGGAGGTTGTCTTTTTTAATGTGCCAGTGGGTCAAGCGTTTCCGTATTACAAAGAAACAGAAGCCGAACATTCAGAGTCTCCCAAAAACGTAGGCCTATAGGTAAACTATATTTTCCGTGTGATAATCGAGAATGACTATTTTGAATAAATCACCCTTTCCAAAAAACCACACCGTACCCCCATGTTAGCCCTATGCTATGACACAAAATATCGTATGATTATTTCTTCTGTTACAGCATATTTATCCTGTTATCAAAATTATTTAATTGGGAAACATTTTGTTTGACTCTCACATTTAAATTATCGTTAAAGACATCTGATTCTCTCTAATTTCTCATAAGCGAGTCGGGCGAGTGTTGAGGCAAGTGACATGCCTTTAGGCCTTCAAATAGGGTTATCTGTATGTACTGAATGTCACCGTGGCGTCCCTCGTCTCGATTACCTGTCCAGTCAAATACAATGGTCCACCCCCTCTTCGATAGATAACATAAGCACAGATGTTGATACGCCCGTCACTGCTTCATGCTCTCCTTTGACAGGCTATTGTAACGTCGCTAAAATAAATGATCGAAATTGAATGATAATTTTATTTTCTCACAATTCAATACAAATTATAGAAGCGATAAAGTCATGTATTTTCGTTCTAGCATTGCCCCTATGGTCGCGTCCAAAAACAAAGACATTTGATACATTATTTCCTACTAACTGACGGTCCGTTGTGCCATCTGTATCCTCTTTGAGGTCAGCAATTGTTCGGCTTTCGTTAAATTACTTGTGAACTGTTACATGTATTGTGCAGGACTTCTTAGTGTCCTGCATAATACATGTTTTTCTTCGTTTTTGCAGGCCTATGGTGATCTACATCCTCGCTCTTCAGATAAACCCAATGGGACAAAACTCGCCAGTAGTCACTCGCATCAAGCATGCATTTTTACTCCGGACTGCACTGACCTGTACAAGTGAATATATCGTATAGTGTAGGCTATTGACTGTTCTCTGAGGGTTGCTTACTTAATTAAGTCCGGTGGTCCCTGGGAAAGAATGGGTACTGCTGTGTCAACATCGTAGTTTCCTGGTGACACCTTCTGCTAAATTGAAATGGGCTGCAAGTAGGGGTGAAAGTTTAAAGAAGAATAAGCGTGTAATCCGCACACGCCAAACCTCACACGTGCAAGGGGGAATATTTACACCAAACCCGTCAAAGTAAACGTTCCCACCCACTGCGCTTTCAGATGCCTGCACACTCAAATAACGGATCCCAGAGAAAAGGCATTTGGGACTTTCCAAAAAGCAAGTGTTTGAATCAACATATATTTTGGTATTTCTCGCAAATATCTAAAATAAACGTAGAATATGGTTTTATGTTGTGTGTATATGAGAATGCCAAGTAAACACATTGTGGAGGTTACGTAAACTCCTTATAAAGAGTTAACTAAGGATAAAACGTTGGACTGTACCAGAGTAGCCTACTATCATATCGACATAAAATGACATAGAATAGAAGTATAAGAGAAGGTAGAATATAGTCTATACAGTCCAATACAGCCCCCTACTTACTGAATTAACTCCATACCTTACAAGAGGACAGGACTACGTCTTGGCTTCTGGATGAACTGCTATCTTGCCAATGTTTAACTAAGATGGCTGACCACCGTCGACTCCCTGTTGTTGACTTGCAAATTAATCATCCAATGCGTATCGGCGCCAGTGTAGATTTATCACGCGCATGAGGCAGCCAGGGAGAGACTAAGAAACTTCACACCTTGATGCGTTTGATCCGAGATTAGCCTGCCTCACTCAAAACATGAGTCTCCAGGGGCTTTCACTTAAGACTAAGGGACTCGTAATTAACATGAATTTGTACATCATTAATGGAACGTTAAATTAAAATAACTAATTCCCAGTCTCAATGTTCTATATTTTCGTGATTTACGCCCCAGGTATAGACCATTAATTAATATAAATTGAAACTGAAAGATAACGCTTGAATAACATTACTACAGAATAACTCATTTATAGTTTAATACTAAATATTGTGGATGTTTAGATGTTGGCAATATGGGACAACTCGTGTTTGTATAGCATCATCTTATGTTTGTATATAAATCATCTTCATCATCATCATCATGCTTCTGCATACATATATAGTTATAAGTTGCCTACACTACAAAGCATAGATAGGAAGATTTTATGTGAACTGACGACGAATAGACCCTTGCAACGAAATGGACGTCACTAAGTTGGCGCCACACGCTCTTAAAATATGCGTCAAAAATGCATTGTTGGAGCGCCTAATCAGTTTAAATGTTCCGCTCCTATCTCTGGTCATTGAAGCTCATTTTATTGCTCTCACTGTCTGAAAAAGCACACACACACACACACACACTCTCTCTCTCTCTCTCTCTCTCTCTCTCTCTCTCTCTCTCTCTCTCTCTCTCTCTCTCCCCCCTCTCTCTCTCTGTGCCACACACACACACACACACACACACACACACACACACACACACACACACACACAGAGGCCCATCTTGCACAGCCTTCTTGTTTAACCGCCCACGGATTAGTGCAAAAAGAGAGTGTTTATAACCGCGGACATTGCCGTCCACTAGGCGCCATACCTACGTAATTAAATCACCTCGTTAAATTAGTTTGTCTCTGCCCACAAAGCTTTATATCGTCAGAAACATAAGGAAGGGTATCAAACTAAATTATCCATTTTGATGTTATTGACGATACATGAATTCACTGGAGATGGTAAGTTGAATGGACATGTGCGTATACGTTTGCAAGGTCGTCGCAATATTAAATAGCAATCATAAAATCGCATTTTTAACGATTTACACTTCCACCCCCCATACATTTACATAAACCAGGGATTGTGCATTCACAAAATTTTTATAGAAGAGGCGTTACAAAGTTATGTGACACGATTGTTAAACAACACCGACTATAATGAAAACAACAACAAATAATAATTATCATCATCATCATCATCATCATCATCATCATCATAACAAGAATACAAACATCCCATTATGTTTCAACAGTATATTATAACAAGGATATGTATTACACATACCTTGCAATTATTCTTTTCTCGTAATATAGTCCATACCTTTAAACTATGCAGTTTAAAGCCAACAGCAAAGCAGCAAACGTGTGCTTGGAATGCAAGTGTCTCGGTGAAGGGGCAGCTCTCCTGCTGTGCTCATAATACAGTGATTTCTTATTGACAAAGCCACCTAGAGGAGGTCTGCGTCAGTATTCCCTCTTCGGTCCCACAGACCGACCCTCCCTAGCCCTAATGATGTTGACATATTCACACGGCATGGAGAGGAGTAGTGATGCTTCGTTGCAGCGTTACCGTTTCCGACACCTTCTTTTTATAACTGAAGTCTGTTCCCTCCACCCGACCTGTCAAAACCACGCCTACGAAGCCACACAATTGGTCCGAAAGCGTCAAAGAGCCAATCAACAGGGCCCTGGTTCTCGCAACACGCAACACATCCATACACTTTGGAGCCTACGGGACACAGAAGCGCAGAGAATTCCTTGGTGCAAAGATCTCGCCTCTCCTCTGCCTTCACGGGACACTTCCTTTCTTCTCTTATTTCTTTTTGAAATGTGTGTGTGCGCGCGTGAAATACAGAGAAAGTGTGTACGTGTGTGTGCGTGAGTGTTGAATGGAATGGAAAGAGACGAATTGGTCTGTTCAATCGAAACATCTCAACACATCTTTCTCACTACAAGACTGGAACCAGAGAGAGATTAAACACATTTTAAAGGAATACCGATATTTTTCAAATAACGAAGGAACAACAGCAAGTGAGACTACCGCAATTCGCCCATCTTTATTTTAAGCGAAAATGTTCTGACGGGAAGACGTAAGCTATAGACAGTAGACTCAGCAACGATTCAAAAATATATTTTGCAACATCGCAAAACATAAAAGGATTTCTTCGTCGCATGGCATCAATTTGGATGGAATAATAACGGCAACAATAGTAAATCCAAAATAATACTTTGCTACCTGGATGCATATTCCGAGATTGTGAGCCGTTGTTTTCCTTGCTGACTGGAAAGAGAAAGGCACATTTGAAATAAACAGCGAATCAACATTTCTTCTGCAGTTTACGCGTATATTAAGTAACACGGCATACAACTGGAAATCTTGTGTTTAAGTGGATGAGCTTCCCGATGAGAGATCCAGTTATTCCAGGAACAAGTATGGCATATCATCCATTTTTACCTCACCGCGCTCCGGACTTTGCAATGAGCGCAATGCTGGGCCACCAGCCTCCCTTCTTCCCGACTCTTGCACTGCCTCCCAACGGCTCGCTTTCTCTCCCGGGTGCTCTCGGGAAGCCCATCATGGATCAGCTGGTAGGCGCCACGGAAACCAGCCTTCATTTTTCTTCGCTAGGGCACCAGGCTGCTGCCGCAGCTGCTCACCTAAGGCCTCTGAAAACATTGGAACCAGAAGAAGAAGTGGAAGATGACCCTAAAGTTCACCTGGAAGCGAAGGACCTTTGGGAACAGTTCCACAAACGGGGCACTGAAATGGTTATCACAAAATCAGGAAGGTAAATCAAATATAAATACATGTATTTTATGGTTTACTACCGTCTAAAGAAGGGATTTGTCCTCTACAAGATAGTAAATGGGTTTCTTAAGGTTAACATTAGTAACGACATCGCCTTACTTCATAATTCAATTTAAGAGAAGACTGTCAGCAAGTCAAGTTTGAATTTTTATTTCTCGACTCGACTCGTCTTTCGACTTGCAAACTGTTGTTGTCCTTCTGCGTCAGTATCAGTTTCAATTATATAGCCCAATTGCATGTTAATGTAATCTTTACAAGGGATAAAATGTAACCAAACCCAAACAATAAATGGACACAACGACACCTTCCGTAGTAACAGTTTAACCTCAACTTATTTTATGCCACAATTGGTGATTATAAAAACATAAAGATGGAGACAGTGGCGAGTCAGACATCATTAAGTTCTCCTGTCACTTTCTTTTCAGTTTGTGCTTTGGGTTATTCTTATTATTATTATTATTATTATTATTATTATTATTATTATTATTATTATTAGTAGTAGTAGTAGTATACCGTACATTTTAAAAATACAAAGTTGCCTTTATATATACTTTATATGCTAGGTCAATAAGAAAATGTTGGAGTTTAATTAACCGCGAACATTTTATCGTGCATGAAACCATACCGTATTCATTCTTCAACATTACAATTAAAGAGCACGAAATGGTTTTAATGTTATATTTCTCGTGTTGCCTACATTTATGCCAGCAGCATGATTATCATAAACGTCGAATTTGTTGCACCATGTTGCAATCCAGAGAACACTTATAAAACGCTTCAGGAATGTTTTAGAGAAATGTTCAGATATACTATCATATAATACACTGATTACGTTTAAGTGTTGGCTAAGCACCAGTAAATCAGGCAAAAGCCAGATGCAATCGTAACATGATATAAACACAGATTGCACTACTAACCGGGAATATCCAGATTATGTTATATGTTTCAAGATTTTTCTTATATACATTGAAAACGACATTTCGCTTTGTAAATATCACAGATTCCTTCATGCAGTAATCTACTTTTTTTTAAATACACAGAACTAAAGTACATAATTTCTTCCCTTTTCCCAAGGCGAATGTTTCCACCATTTAAAGTGAGATGTACTGGCTTGGACAAGAAAGCCAAGTACATTTTGTTGATGGATATTGTAGCAGCCGACGACTGCAGATATAAATTCCATAACTCGCGCTGGATGGTGGCAGGGAAGGCCGACCCCGAAATGCCAAAGCGGATGTACATTCACCCGGACAGCCCGGCCACTGGCGAACAGTGGATGTCCAAAGTCGTCAATTTTCACAAACTGAAACTGACAAACAACATCTCCGACAAGCATGGATTTGTAAGTATAATAGTGGTCACTTGCATGCAAAGATTATTATTATTATTATTATTATTATTATTATTATTATTATTATCACACATACTACTACTATCACTACAAAGTGAACTAGTACAAACTAGTAGTAGTACTAGTTCACTAGTGGTGGACAATAATGCTGATAATGTTTACCAATCACAAACATTTTATGCCATTCAAAACGATGTCTATCTATCGAGAATAAGTTTAAAGTTAGGCTTGGGAGTCTGATTCCGTTAATTTGATATTCTTAAATATATAATGGAAAGCGAAATTCGTAAGAGATACGCTGAAGTAGTTACGGCTTTTTTAAAACAAAAATACCCAAGACGTCTGATTTTGTTCTTTATTCCTACATGTGTCTAGTGCATGGCCTGTGGTAGTGGTAGGCCTGCAGTCAATGTCGATGTCATGAGAAAATATGTTGTTTATATTGCTGCTTGACGACAAGTGAACAAGAAACAGTGTTTGTTTATTCTTTTAAATCTAGAATTGTTTCCTGTTGCAGACGATTCTGAACTCGATGCACAAATATCAGCCTCGATTTCACATCGTGCGAGCCAACGACATCCTTAAACTTCCATATAGCACGTTCAGGACCTACGTTTTTCCTGAAACTGAATTCATTGCAGTAACTGCTTACCAAAATGATAAGGTAAGAGTCACTTCCACAGTTTTATTTAGGCCTAAACGTTTCTTTTAAGTCGATTATGTAACTTGGTCTAAAATGGTTACAAAAGTAGGCTATATTTGCACTAATGAATGCTGCCATAACACTTCCTTATCAGCTATGAGGTTATGACTTTTGACACACTATCCTCCTGGAATGAGTCACGACACTCAAAACTAGACGTTTATATACCTTGTTGTGCCATAGAAATCTGCCAAATTGTATTCTGATTCTGCGAGTGTGTTAAACTTTGTGTATTAAATGCAAGACACGGTGCCCAAATAGGCTTTACCACCTTACATTTTCAGCAGGCCTAGAGGGTAGTCATTTCAGTAATGTGTGACTTCTGGGTTATGTGGTTTGTCTTCGTTATCTGAAATCACATGGAATCGGGGGTTTGGCCAATAATGTCTAGGTTTTTTCTGCAGTGTGGTGTGTCAGACATGGTATTATATTACTGGGTAGAAATGCAATATTACCATTGCGTATGCTGTGAGCTCGTAAGGAACTTAAAAAAATAAAATAAAATAAAATCAAAATGGAGACTTGGCACTCTTGTTCGGTGCAATGGAGAAAAAGGGCAAAATCCACTGGTTCGGATTGGAGGAGGGGTCAAGTAATAAATACTTATTAGGCACACATGCTGGAAAATACTCTTCATGTTGCCAAGGCAAGCGTGAAAAATAGGCTTGTGAAAATAAGTTGTGTTGTGTAAACGGTATGGGCTGAAATGCTTATATACCTAAGATAGATAAAATAGATAAACACATTTACAAATGGATGTCGTTGAGAGACTACGGGGAATATTATAAACAAATACATATATCAAATTATTACTGCCAACTGTGTTTTCATGTTGATAATATCCAAGTGGTGGAAAATTCCCTTTGTTTGGAACTATAAAGTGGCCGTCACTGTATCGTAAACAACGGGAGTTTTTCAGTTAAGCCACAAAAGGGAGTGAGGGGACAGCGAAAGTTTAAACATGCATGTATATAACGACTCAGATAAGTCCAACCTGTGTTAGAAAGGGCATTCTAGGCAAGCCTTATGGTTCGTGGATTTGGTTCACATTTTCTGCAGAGGAATGCAGCCCCATCAGTGCAGTAAAGTATCGCGAACTATGCATTTCTTAATCGCTATCACCTGACCCATATTATGTGAACGCTGAACCATGTAGCACTTTCAGTCCTCCCAGTTTGCGTATGCTAGTCTTCTGTCAGGAGGGATGATTAAATAGGCCTAAAGAGAGCCAATAATGCTGAATTATTTAATTATTAAGCTAATAAACTGCAAATTGTGAACACTTTGAGAATGTAGGGGAGACCGGGGAACTACCGAACACTTTTAAGTTTTCGCTTAATTAAAAAAAAAAAATAATAATAATAATAATAATTTAATAATAATTATATATATATATATATATATATATATATATATATATATATATATATATATATATATATATATATATATATATACACACACACACATATTAGAGCAAATATTTTTAATCCAGAAAGAAGACACATGTATTTGCTAGGACTATAGACCATCGGTACAGTTCAAGGACATTCCTGACAATTATAGTTCTGTCGAAAGTAGCGGGACTGAAACTGTTGAAACAAGCCCCAACTTTGGGGAAAGTTGAAAGAACTATGGGGCAAGTTTAAACATTAAGACATTGTTAAACATTTAAACAAATTTCGGAAAATACAAGTCCAATGTTGAATCCAGCATTTCCTACGTTTACATTTTTCATCTGATAATTGTCCTGTAGAAATTGTCTACCGCATATGGCAACATTAATAATATGTAATTAATGCCTGGGGAAAAAATGATAAGAGCGATTGCTAAATAGGACCAAATAAGTGCATGGTACATATAGAATATACAACGTTACATTAAAAGTTATTGTGGCTGATGCATGTATGATAGGCGGAGGCATGTTGGAACACAACGTTCCCGGCTGTGCTAGTTGTACTCTTGTCTGCTTGCGAGTGACATGAGCCAAACTATACTGCCTTGTGAACCACAAGATTTATTAAATGGCGTATATTTGGAGTCTGTGGCGTTCACACATAATCATTTATTCGAAAAACACTTTTTGTTGAAAAATCTAAAACACAGCTTTAGTTTTCAAATCGCCCTGCCACTCACACACAAGAAGTGGGTTACTATAATACACTTTTTGTTGAAAAATCTAAAACACAGCTTTAGTTTTCAAATCGCCCTGCCACTCACACACAAGAAGTGGGTTACTATAATACATAAGTGAAAACAAACCCATCATTCTTGTGTTTGTGCCACGGTCTCCCCTACTATATTGATGGAAACACCTGCCAATTAATGTTTGCATGGTAGTCAGTGCTAAACCAACTCTAATGGGGCAGATTTTACTCGGATATGGGTACGTATATTTCATTTATTTCTGTAGGCCGTTTTCGAGATTTCTGTAGGCCGTTTTACTATGTGCATGCTCTCAATGTGGTTTCAAATTACGGGTGAGTTTTAGCTAGTGTACCCCTGAATTTTTGTCATATAAATGGATTCTAGACGATTAGTTAATTGTCCGTGTTGTATAGTGTGTCGTGAATAGGTAAGTCTTAACCCACAGTCTTAAGGGCAGCTGGACGCATCACTGCTTAGATTGACCCCACCTTCGATATAGGCTAAAGCTTTTTTTTATACGATATGTGGTATGTTGTGGGGAAAATATGTGTAATATTGGTTATACACGTTTTTGTTTTGATATTAGCCTATTTGTTGTTGTTATTAGTATTATCATTTTGCAATTGCCATAACATGTTCTAATGATATGTTGACAAGGTTGTCATAATTGCTGCATTCCATATCACACGGCAACTTGGCAAAATATTACAACTCCGAGATCTGTGTATTCCTTAACAATTCTCAATTACATTTCAGATTACACAATTAAAAATCGACAATAATCCATTCGCGAAAGGTTTCCGTGACACCGGCAATGGGAGAAGAGAAAAAAGGTAAGATAAGATAAGGTGGAAAACAACGACATCTCTAGAAAAAAAAAGAAAAAAAAAATTAGACCTAATGTTAAAACTGTGCGTGATATATAGCCCATCTTTTTTCAGAAAAGTATTAAATTACTCAGATGAATCGCGGCCATTTTTTATCACGTTAGATGAAGAATTTAATGGCTTTTATCCGTTCATGTGCGGCTCTGATGTATCAGTAATCCATGACATGGCTGACAGAGTAGGAAATTACTCATGCTAAAGGACGTTTCACTCTTGACGGATGATCGCTTGGCTTTATCCTATATTTTGTTTAACTTTGCTTCATGGCTAGCAGTGTCAGCATCATAAATTAGTACGATTATTCTTAAAACAGTACGCTAAGACGCACAATTAGGACTATTTCGGAAACGTGTTCGCTTATACTGTAAAGCTTTTCATTAACCGACCTCCTGAATTTATTATGATACTGACGCTGACGATTCTGTGGCGTTTATTATTATTATTACTTACTTTGAGTAGCCTAGTCTACTTGTAGAGCTACCTTTATGTTTTATTTCAGGTAATTATGAGTATACATGGGTGAAACATTGGGTGATTCGCGCTAGTGATACTGCTGATCATTTATGTGTGAAACGTTTACAGCTGCGGACTTTTATTTGAAACTTTTATTTAATATACAGGAAGCAATTGGCTCTGCAATCTATGAGGTCCTATGAGGAGCAACAGAAAAAAGGAACGGCAGACGAATCTTTGGGCGAGCACGGTTCCTTCAAGTGTTTTGATCAAGTATCAGCAGTGGGAGCCCCGGCATTAAAAGGTAAGTTGAAATTGTGTTGTCCCATCTCAGCATTTTCTGATGGCAATCTGCCAGTGATTATTCCGAAATGTTTTTATTCTGTTTCTATTAAATTGCATGGTGAAAATGCATAATATTACTCGGCCATTAACTAAAACGCCTTCGTCTCACTGCTAAGCGCATTTCACAAAGTATAGGATTATAAGTATAGGGTTGGACGAAGCAACTGTACATTTTCATTATGTTTTTTCCGAAAGATTTCAACGAAAAAAAGAATACACAGGAGAAATTATATAGCCTACCACCAATTAAAAGCATAGTCTGATGAATAAGTTCGATCAACTACATTTCAGGAATCTCTTAATTGAAAACGTGTTTTTGTGTTTATGTATTTCACATTTCTGTGCGAATAAAATAATGTTATTGCATAACATAACCTTTTGCTTCTTTTCGCCAGACGTCTGTGAAAGCGATGAAGATAGCGATGAAGAAAGTAAAGATGGGAACCCACAGGACGGACAAGAGTCCAGCAAAATTTCTACCACCACTGAAGACACTAAGGATGAAGAGGCTCAGACAGCCAAAGCGCACCTGTTTGGCAATAGCCGTACCACACCCCGACCGGAAAGAGAGAACGCAACGAGCACTGAGATTCGATCATTTGATTCAAGGCAGAGTCCTATTACTATAATTTCCAGCACAACGTGCTCTTTAGGTGGGGAAGAACTCAAGAGTCCTGCGCAAGACATATCTAAACCAGAAGAATGCAAGTCTACAAGTAAGGAGAATTACGCGCCCTTGACTGTTCAAACAGAGAGCAGCGCTCACGTAAGCCAGGGGCATTTGCATAATTTCGGATTTCCACCCGGTTTGGCAGGACAGCAGTTTTTCAACCCTTTGAGTGGCGCTCACCCCTTTCTCCTGCACCCAAGTCAGTTTAACATGGGAGGTGCTTTCTCCAACATGGCGGCTGCAGGCATGGCCCCTTTATTGGCAGCAGTTTCATCTGGTGGGGTCAGTACCATGGACACAGCCAGCATTGCGTCCTCAACTCAAGGCCTCACGGGGACACCTGGGCTGCCTTTTCATCTCCAGCAACATGTTCTCGCGTCACAGGTAATTCTTTATATGCTACTTATTTTCATCACAATTAGCTTGGCATCTGTGTTAAGAAAGAAGTTTGAGTATCTATCAGAGGATAGCAACTGTTAATTTATGCCTACATCACATTTACTGATAGTACTATATTCGTATTTTGACAACAAAAAGCCGAGCTAACATCAATTACAAAAAAGCTGTGCAGAAAATTAATGATTATACGATTATACCTGTGAATACGATATTTATCAATCAGACTCATTGATAAAATGGCAATATGCCCCTTAAAATTATAACTGTAGCCTACCTTTTATGCATACTTTTACGATGAATGGAGAGTCCAGGCTATTTACGCAGGGATATCTTCCATACACCTTATCTTTCAAATGTGGTTTGAATTATTTTCCGTTATTTTCCGTTTCTTACACACTCGCCCATTTAAGAGGAGGCGCTTTCTTTGAAAACCACTCGTAATATGAGATGGTATCTCACATATTTTTGGCATCCTTTAGCCTACCTAAACTCGTAAAATGGTATGTTCATTATATTACACTCACGCACGCACACAGACACGCATTCACACACATACTCACGCACTTTAATTTCGGAATCAAATTATGTATAAAAAATGCTTTTTAGCTGAAGCTTTTTTCAAAGTCACTTACGGTTGATTAGTCTAAGCAGGGGACAATCCCCACTGGAGCAATGTGTGGTCCAACAGCTATGTGGATCTTACTGTGGCTACACCGGGGCTTGAACCACCAACCTTCCGGGTCCCAGGCAAGCACCTTAGCCATAGCCTACATATTTGAGCAAAGTGTGATTTATTAACCAAGAGAGCGAAATGCAATCAATAGAGTACATTTCAATTTCGTAGAGTATGCTACATTTAGTAATTCTTTGACTCATACAAATCGAACGTTAGAGCTGAATTCACACTGAACTATTGTATTCGATTTTAAACTAACTCACGGGTATCTTATGCGTTTGCCATATGGGCTACTTCTAGCTTGATGTTTATTTGAAGGTACTGTGTTAAGCTTTATTTTTATGGAAAATGTAACGGTAGCAGGCGCTTAATAAACTTGTTTTGTTTGCAGGGCCTCGCAATGTCTCCATTTGGAAGTCTTTTCCCTTATCCTTACACCTATATGGCAGCAGCCGCAGCCGCTTCCACAGCGGCCTCTTCGTCGATCCACCGTCATCCTTTTCTGAGCGCAGTGCGCCCTCGACTTCGATACAACCCATACTCTATTCCGTTGAGTGTGCCGGACAGTAGTACATTGCTCACTACAGGTCTACCCTCAATGACAGGCAGTACCATCGAAAAAAACAACATGACAACAAGTCCCGTGTCGGCAACCCTGGACTCCACTTCTGAAGTCAACAGCAGGTCTTCGACCTTATCATCAGGCTCGGTCTCCCATTCACCGAAAACATGTTCTCAAAAGGACTCCACCAACGAACTGCAAAGCATTCAACGCCTGGTCAGTGGGCTAGACTCGAAACAAGACAGGCCACGAAGCCTGTCACCATAGAAGGTGATACATTAAATAATAACATATCAAATTAGCATTAATGCCATTTATAATGGGCGTAATTGTAATATCGATAAGGATACATTTCTAGCTAATGCAAGTTTGGTTTACAGAGCTAACAAACCTATTCGTTTTTTAATGCACTT
The DNA here is from genome assembly GCF_963514075.1 of Conger conger. NCBI lineage: Eukaryota > Metazoa > Chordata > Actinopteri > Anguilliformes > Congridae > Conger > Conger conger. The sequence goes on from NC_083770.1 coordinate 25,487,999, forward strand.
TGTTGAAAGAAAGATCTGAGGTGTATAGTTCTCTTCTGTTACACGAGACAAGAACTTTGAATTGCCCCGTTCTTTGAACCCCACAAGTATTGAAACTGAAAGGAAGAAGAATTAGAGTCTTGAACTTGTTAAATTGCTGCTACGTCCAATCTATATTTTATATTTAGAGGTGCTGGGAAAACGAAAATTAAGTAATTAAATATGTAGGCTGAATTGGTTATTGTCGTTTTTATCCCTTTTATCAAGTCTGTAATGTTTGAGATTAAAGCCAGGGAGTTACAGAAGTTACAGTGTTTGCATAGATATGGCATCATCACTGAAAATAAAACTATTTCCTTATCCTACTGCATTCCCATGTACCCTTGACTCAAAACAACCTATCTTTATTCAATTGGAAGCAGAATCATGTTAACGTGAAGTATAAATATAAATATATATTATGAAAAGTATTTATGTAATTATTTGATATTGCGTGTAAATATATCGATTAGAAGTTTCGAGGTTCTGTCCTTAATTTATTGTTGATGTACATAACTGTAAAGATTGTCAACTGTTTTGTTTTAGTCATCCAAATTTCATGTCTCGTTTACCTGTGTCCCGACGCCCCTCTTACAGCCTGTAGTTCTTATTGCAGACAGCATCATGTGCCATCGTCGGTTTTTGTCTTGGTGTCTCAAGTGCTGCTTTTGAAATTAAGTGACAGTTCAGCGCACCAGTGGCTTGGAAAAGTGATGAAGATCTATTTCTTTGAACATTTTCTTTAATTGTATGTTAAAAAGAATGGATTTATTAAATACCGTAATGCAGCTTGGAAGTAAAAGTGCCGAAACCAATTCAAAATGAAGGTTTGATTAGTGTTTCTACAGTTTCATTTGTGTTCTGAAGTTGTCCTCGGGTATCTATAGTATTACACATTTTGTTCCTGTTTTATTAACATTAGACTTGTTTCTTGAAAGTTTAAATAAAATGTTGAAATGTAATGTGTCTTTATCTGCTTCTGCATATATATGTATATGTATATATATATATATATATATATATATATATATATATATATATATATATATATATATATGTGTGTGTGTGTGTGTGTGTGTGTGTGTGTGTGTGTGTGTGTGTGTCATTTTCAATATTTTTTGCTTTTCTTTCTTTCTCTTTCTTTCTTAATTGACACAATAATTCATTCCATATAATTTGAAATGGGCTACACGCGCCGATTTGTACAAGACACTTAGGCCCTAAGGCTTCATTCAATATATTTATGTCAAACAAATTACACTAATGGCAAATGTTATGTATTCCTCATATCATTGTACTGCTTGACGTAATAAAAGCAATACTTTGTGAGAAGAATATATACACAAAGGTTAGCTGAGGTTACCAGTCTGTTTCCTTCTTAATCTAAATGGTAGCCTCTATTATGTTCAATAATCATTCATGATATGTTAAACTATTGCCTTAGAATGTCCTGTTAATTTCACACATAATATGAATGAGATGTAAAATGAGATATTTGTTTATCGAGGCAATAAGTTGTTCATACATGTTGTTTATTTTAGATGTGTTTATACATAGCGGCAAACTGGTTGCTTCCCCGTTAAAACGCACACTCGCTGGATAACGCAATATTCATCTCCAAATTTCCAGCCAATTAAATATTACATCTTATGTTTATGTTTTATCTAAGCGTAATAGGTAAGGCAATCCAGTGTATGTTGGGATTTAGCTAGTAAACATGGGATTTATTAAAGGAAGTTGAGAATCTGGTAACCTCGGTGGATTAGCTACTTAATATAGGCTGGAATGTTTCCACGTTTAATGTTGAAAAGTGACGCTGTATGCTTTTGTGGTTAGCCTATATTCAACCATGATTTTGGTTTTATCGAAGTTCAAATATTTATTCCCTTCCTGGCTACACAACATGTAGGTTATTATGGTACGCTACAGCTAATTGTGTTGTGGAAAATGCATGCGTTAACCTATTTCATTTGAGTGTCGATTTTGAAGGAATTCATAGTCATGTATCTTGGAGACACAACTACTGGAAATCTCGTCCATTCCCACGTCTGACGTGAGTTTAATACATCCCGTACCCAGTCCATTCCCACATCTGACGTGAATTTATCAGCGGCATATGTATATTTGTATATAAAACAGTTAATAAGTAACAACTGTGGCGCTAGGTAATAGGAGCAAACACGACGCAATCAATCTCGATTGCCCTCTCTTATTGCTCACCTGGCGCCTTCGCTGGTTATCTCCGCCGGATTTATTGCTTGAAAGGCGGCTGTGGATCTGCTTTTACTTGGGCTACTCTTTGATTGATCGCCACCCAGCGGATTACAGGAGAAAGTACATAGACTGAATAATAACGGAAGCAGCTTTCAAGTCAATTGCCAGAACTATTTCAGAATTTTAGAAGATAACATTTGGATTATAAAACAATAAAAACCTCACAAAAGGGGAAATGGTCGAAAATCCTTTCGGACACGGGTTATAAATACAAGGGGTTGTACAACGAATGTAGTATAACCTTCTCCCCACAACATGCGATGACTGCACTCGATTGCAGGGACAGAACGTAGCTTGCTGTTTTTGTAGTATGTTTTATAGATTGCTAAAACTGACCCAGATAGCAAGTTTACTGAATAGACGCGGAGCCACTTGATATTTGGGAAGTGTAAGCAGGCCAAATAAATTGCAATAACAATCGGCTAATACCGAACCATAGACCCTTAAGTGAGTAGATTTAAAAATTATTTTAAATATTTATCACTCAAACCCATTGATAAAGTATACAAAAATGATTGTATGTATACTTACATATACTTACCTTTTTCGAATGACGACTGATATATTAACACGTTCACGATGAATGGAGAGTCCTGGAAATGTACGCAGGGATATCCTGCATAGGCCTGCACCTTGTCTTTCAAATGTGGTTATAAATAATTCCGTTATTTTCCTTTTCTTACACACACGGCCATTTAAGAGGATGCGTTTTCTTTGAAAACAATTCGTAATTTGAGATGGTATCTAACATATTTATGGCATCCTTTAGCCTACCTAAACACACAGAGTGGTATTTTCATTATAATACACACACACGCGCACGCGCGCGCGCGCGCGCACACAGACACACACATATAATATCCTATTAACACAATCTACGATATGAGCAAATGCATGCAAATAGGTCTAGCGTCTTATTTATTTATTTATTTATTTATTTATTTATTTATTTATTTATTTATTTATTTATTTATTTATTTATTTATTTATTTGACACAATAGCTGCCTAGTCAGCATACTGAAAACTATCCTATCGACATATTTTAAAATGACACTGTTCTTATTAGGCACAGTACCATAAAAGAGATAACAGGCAAGATGCCAGCTATTGGCTGTACAGTGTACATACAATGCGAGGGCAGGTGTGCCACGTTGACTTACTGACCGACGCTGACTTGGCTATTAGTCATAACAGGTTTTATGAAAATCCCAATAAGCTCGTTCAGCGTTAGTTATTTAGATTTTGACGTGAATACACACGACGTTCCATTTCAAGATGAAGCAGCAAAGAAAATCGAAAAGTATGCAAAGTATATACCGATCAGCTACAACACTGAAACTACCTTTTTGTGATTAAAAATGCTTTAAACTGTATACACTTGTCTATAAACACTTAATATTTAATTATATGGTATGTGTACTTATTATAAGTGGATTGCATTCAAAAGTGATAAAAAAATATCTTGGTACGTAGGCCTACTGTTATTCATGATCACGTCTATCTTAACAGGTGTTCCAGGACCTGTAGAATTTTTAGATTTAAAAAAGAATTAAAGACCATGTTTCAAAATGCATGGGATCTATTCCAACGTAAGTTTCACCACAGGCAGGACCATGTAATTCCAATGGAGGGAATCATGAAAAACTGCTTTAAGCTGGTAGTTTCAATGTTGTGGCTGATAGGTGTATATGAAAATACGAAAAAATACGCATAAAGGCTACCTCGTACTTTTATACCGAGTTGTGTGCCTGATTCTGAACGCCATGACGATCCAGAATGATTGCATAAATATTGCCATCAAGGAAGCTGCATTCGCCGAACATGGACAGTGAGCTCGTGTATGGAAGAACAGGAGGAAGGAAGTCGTAGAGCATGCATTCCAGATCTTGATTAAAATTTAGAAATTATTTCGTCATTGTTTATGTTTTATATATGCTTCTATATTATTCTGTATTACTACAAAATACATGTGATACAGACAATTGTCCCGTAGATAATAAATGTGCTACCCAGTCACAGTTCTTTGAAGCACTGAACGAACGTTTCCTAAGCATAATTCTCGAATAAACATCAATATAACAAACATAATATAGCTAACAAACAGAAATCAGTTACATTTATAGGCCAACACATAAACTGTACGAAATAAGCATTAACAATGGATAAAGTACGACGTCATGCGTCAAACCGAACAAAGATATCGACCTAGTTTATTTATTCTTAGTCGTACTGTCAAGACTGAAGACATAAATGGATTTTAGTCTTCTTCATCAGGGGTTATGAACAAATCTGTATTTTAGCACTATCAAAGTAGTGTTTTCGCCAAAGTTCACTGATGATATGTGACCGCCATAGACTTCAAATATAGTCATTTTAATCATTGTCTTGTAGGTTATAAATTTGCATAGATTCGACACATGTCACGAGCAAGCAGAAAGTGTGAGACTTACTGGAGCACATCTACCACAGCCGGGGCATGTTGGAATAGTTTCACTCCCGCTGCTTTCGACTGAACTGTAATCGCCAGGAATGTCCTAGAACTGTACCGATGGTCTATAGTCATAGCAAAGGTATCTTCTTTCTGGATTAAAAATATTTGCTATAATGTGTGTATATATATTTTTAATCAGGTGAAAACCTAAAAGTGTTTGCTTGTTCCCCGGTCTCCCATACACTGCCCAACACGCACATTCTTTTAACAACCCATATAATGGATCAAATTGTTTATCATATGTCAATACAAGTCACGGCTAATAAGTGAATACCTGGTTTGCGTATGTCTGCACCTAAAGGATCATATTTTAGACAATTTACCAATGAAAGGTATAAAACTCAATTTGATTTTGCGTCAGTTACAGAAATCAAGATTGCGAGACAGATTGCTACTATGATTTAACTTGAAATCACTTTTGTTCTTAATCTTGAACTGCTGTCCATCCTCCATTCCCATTGAATTTTCTTTTTAATGTCTTAAACGTTATTTCACATAAGTCATGGAACTTATGTAAATCCAGTTACTGAATACACGTGCAGATGTAATTCCAAGATATAGTGTTGGGGAGACCCATTGTCATTTCTTGAAGCCTACATGTGCACAATTTTAACGTGGTTATAGCGCCACTACGTGTCAACTACAAGACATAACAGCGTTCAAAGGAAAGGTATTTTTGTTTCTCCCTTTATAATAAATATTCATTCGCTGTATCCATTCGACACAATTCGACACAATTAAAAAGTCTACGTAAAAACAAAGCAGTGACGCAATATTATTATTTCAAATCAATTCACATATCAGTCATTTTGGGAAAGCGACGTAGAAAGGTACATTTTATACGGCTAGAAGGTAAATAAAGCTACAACCAAATCAGTGCAAGAACAAGAACAAGAACTGCGAACAAAGATAGCCTAGATGAAGACACATTGACAATCTGGATGAATGAGAAGTTGTTTATTAAATAATGAGAGGAATGAAAGCTGAAGGATTCCACCCTTTGTGATTAATTAACTTTGATTAATGAAAAAAACATTGTATTATTATATTATTATATATATTATTGTTATCATAAAAGAACACCAATGAAAATTGGGTTAGCATAGCCAGAAGCCAATCTTACACAAGAAGAGTCTCTTTCAAAAGCTAAAATAACCTCCAAAAACTTTGATCCTTCCATTAACTGCTTCCTACAATATTCACCCCTAAGCAAAGAATTTGAAAAACTCTTGAGACAGCACTGGCATGTGATCAGTACACACCCACAAATTTCCAATATTTTTGTCCCTGTCCAACATAAGACACATAGTAGTCAAGTCATACTTACCTATACCACCTATAAAATACATTTCCTAATGACATTCAATGAGGGTATGGTCATGTCTAATTTTACTATTAGATGTACCAACTACAATCGCCAACATACAGGAAACTCCATCAAATTCAAAATGATTATCACACGTACAGCAAAGAATGCCATTTATTTGAGCTTGGTTCTGCTCAAGGTTTTTTCTTAGTCAGGGAGTTTTTCCTTGCCACTGTTGACCTAAGCTTGCTCTGAGGGGGTCCAGGCCTGGGCTCTTTGTAAAGCTGCTTTGTGACAATCTTCTGTTGTAAAAAGTGCTATACAAATACAATTGAATTGAATTGAAACACAGTGGAAGTGGAAGCTTTTTTCTCACTGATATTATGTTAATATAAGATTTTTAGTTTTTGAGTGGATACTGATTATTGTGGCTGTGCTTGGTGTGCTTTAAAACATAATGATGCTACAGCCATAGTTCAAATCTGATAACAATATCACCAAAAGGCATTCTGCCTTGTTTTTTCTAAGCTATGTCTTGGCAGTTTTCCAAAAAGGACATTTGGAGACTCCAAGAGGACCCATGGAAACTAACGGATATTATGGGTTAGTCTTAATAGGTGTGCAACACTGTATTTTGCTTACTAAATTATGCAACACTTCTTAACCTGAAAAAAAGTATTATCCCTGATCTGTTACCCTCCCCCTAACTCTCCCTCTCAACCTCCCTTACCTTGTTCTCCTTTCAGGTAGCAACAGGTCGAGAAGATTGTAAGAAATGAGTACAATAATCAAAATAATCAATATATATACAGTCAGGTCCAGAATTATTGGCACCCTTGATGAAAATGAGCAAAAAAGACTGTTATAGCAAAAATTACTATTATTGTAATTTTTCAACATTCAATGGAATTGACCAAAATTGACGAAAATTTTTCAAATTATACATTTCTTTCCAAAAAAAAAGGTTTCACAGTTACTTGGTGCAGCCTCCCCTGGCAAGGATAACGGCACTGAGGCTATTTCTATAATGTTTAATAAGGTTGGAGAACACATTTGGAGGGATCTTGGACCATTCCTCCATGCTGAACCTTTCAAGATCCTTAATATCCTTAGGTTTGCGCTTATGGACTGCCCTCTTCAATTCAGACCACATGTTTTCGATAGAGTTTAAGTCCGGAGACTGAGATGGCCATTGCAAAACATAGATTTTTTTTTCACGGAACCATTTCTTTGTTGATTTTGAAGTATGTTTGGGGTCATTGTCTTGTTGGAAGGTCCACCTATGGCCAAGTCTCAACTTCCTGGCAGAGGGAACCAGAAAATGTCTTGGTGGAATTCATTATGCCATTGAGCTTAACAAGTGCCCCTGGACCACTGGCAGCAAAACAGCCCCAAAGTATCAATGATCCACTACCATTTTTGATGGTAGGTATAAGGTGCTTTTCCTTGTATGCATCCCTTTTTTGACGCCAAACATGCCGACGGTGTACATGGCCAAAAAGTTCAATTTTGGTCTCATCTGACCATAGCACCCTAATGCAGTCATAGTTCCAATGACGATTCACAAACTCCAGACGCTTGAATTTGTTGGTTGCTCTCAGTAAGGGCTTCCTTCGTGCAACCCTTCCAAAGAGCCTGTTGGTATGGAGGTGGTGTCTTATGGTTGATTTTGAGACTTTGTGACCCCAAGACGCAACTAAAGACTGCAGTTCTTGAACTGTGGTCCTTGGGTTCTTCTTTGCCTTCCTCACCATCTTCCTCACTGTGCGTGGGAAGGGCAATATGCACTTGTGTCTTCTTCCTGGTAAGTTTGCAACTGTTCCAGATGCTTTAAACGTTTTGATTATTGCCCTAACAGTGGTGAGTGGTATGTTAATACTGAGATTAACTTAAATAAGTAGAATTTTACTGCAGATTTAACTTTGTATGGTTTTATTCAACATAATCTTTAAGGGTGCCAATAACTTTGACACCTACATTTTTCATAAAAAACAGTATTACTCAATAAAAAGAAAAGAAAAATTATAATAATTGTATTATGATAAAAGTATATTGTTTTCCCATATGTTTGGACATAAAATATAGCTCATTATCTGTGTTGTTTATTTTATACATCCTTTTTTTGCTCATTTTCATCAAGGGTGCCAATAATTCTGGCCCTGACTGTATATATATATATATATGTACTGTGCTAAAGCTTTAGGCAGGTGTGAAAGAATGCTTTCAAAAATAGAAATGTTGAAAGTGTATTTTTATCAGTTAACAAAATGCATGAACAGAAGTGAATGAACAGAAGAAAAATCTAAATCAAATCAATATTTGGTGAGACCACCCTTTGCCTTCAAAACAGCATCAATTCGTCTAGGTATACTTGCACAGTTTTTGAAGGAACTTGGCAGGTAGGTTGTTCCAAACATCTTGGAGAACTAGCCACAGTTCTTCTGTGGATTTAGGCAGCCTCAAATGCTTCTGTCTCTTCATGTAATCCCAGACAGACAAGATGATGTTGAAATCAGGGCTCTGTGGGGGCCATACCATCATTTCCAGGACTTCTTGTTCTTCTTCACGCTGAAGATAGTTCTTAATGACATTGGCTGTATGTTTGGGGTCGTTGACCTGCTGCAGAATAAATTTGGGGCCAATCAGATGCCTCCCTGATGGTATTGTGCAGGTATTCAAGTTTCCTTGGCTGACCACTGCGTCTACGGTCCTCAACGTTGCCCATTTCTTTGTGCTTCTTCAACAGAGCTTGGTCAGCACATCTGGAAACCCCTGTCTGTCTGGAAATTTCTGCCTAGGGGAGACATTGCTGATGCAGTATAACTACCTTGTGTCTTCTTGCTGTGCTCAGTCTTGCTATGGTGTATGTATGACATAAAAAATAAAAAAAATGTATTCATGATTTTTCCCTTTTCTCCCAATTTGGCAGCCAAGTGTACCCTATCTAATCCAACTAGTATTAGCTGGGGGATACACCATACACCGCCCACACCCCGTTCCTTGATGGCCCGAAGTCGTCTCATCTCATGCTTGTGACCATGATTCCAAGGCGCCCGGGGTTCAGGGTGATCTGTTAACCCTGCTAAGTCCCTCCCACTGGAGCAGCAAGCCAATTGTGCCGCTCCGCAAGAGCCGGCCAAACTTGGCTTTTTGGCAGGACCAGGAATCGGTTCAATTTGGTCCTCAGTGTGCAACTGCAACAAACTGCAACCGCAAGTTCGCTACATCTTACCCTGTTGCGCCACCACGGCTCTGAGGTGTATGACTTCTGACATTAAACTGTCTTCAGCAACCTCACCTTGGAGTTTGGCCGTTCCTCACCAAGTTTTAACCCTCCTACTCAGCTGTTTCTGTTCAGGACTCAGGAGTTTATGCAAGCTGAACATGCAGCAATTCTTTGTCACCTTGGGGTAGTGAGCATATTCTGTCACACGTTCACCTTCACCTTCTATTTTGTGCACAAATGTTAGACGGCTTGAAGGTTTCAGTTTATGATTGTGTTTTAACCTACATATTAAATTGATGATCATTAGCTCCTGTTTGGTATAATTGGTTAATCACACACCTGACTATATGCCTACAAAATCCCTGTACAAGTGTACCTAGAAGAATTGATGCTGGTTTGAAGGCAAAGGGTGGTCACACCAAATATTGAATTGAAAAATATACAGGTAGTTGGCATAACCTGCTGGGCATAACTGCCTGTTGCACTGCCTGTTATTTTTACAATTCCCATAGCACTTTAGTTTTTATTTCGATTTTGTGCACTATGTGAGGAATGTTACATTACATTATTGGCATTTGGCAGACACTCCAAAGTGACATACAGTTGATTAGACTAAGCAGGAGACAATCCTCCCCTGGAGCAATGCAGGGTTAAGGGCCTTGCTCAAGGGCCCAATGGCTGTGCGGATCTTATTGTGGCTACACCGGGATTAGAACCACTGACCTTGCGTGTCCCAGTCATTTACCTATTGTGGCGGAGTTTATGGAAGCTGAACACGCTGCAACTCTTCGTCACCTCGGGGTAGTGAGGACATTCTGTCACACATTCACCTTCACCTTTTATTTTGTGCACAAATGTTAGACGCACAACAATTGCACTTCCTTCTGTCTACCCAAGTGTTGGAGTTTTGAGTTTAGTGCATCCCTTTTCTGCACGCTTGCTCTCATTGGCTGTTTGTCTACATAGATTATTTCCGCCTTGTTTAAAAGCTACCTTTAGGAAGGTAGGAGCTTTAGGCTGAGTTAAAGTTGATCCAGGATTACTGAGACCCTTTGGTAATTAAAGCTGGCTCAGACCCCCTACAGCTTTGATCAAGCGTAAGGGATAAGTCAATATTCCCCCGATCAGTATGTGGAAATAATTCTTGGCGATGTTGTGTGTCTCTTTCCCGTAATGTTTGAAAGCCGTCTTATGTTTACTTTAGGATAGCGAGGTGTTTCTCTTCTCATTATATGTCTGTTATTGTGTATGTAGCACTAAGTCTCAATTTGGTGCCATCAGAGGTAACATCCTTATTAGAGAGAGCCTTGCCTGCGACATGGGGGTGACATGGCTCAGGCAGTAAGAGCAGTCGTCTGGCAGTCGGAGGGTTGTCTGTTCGATCCCCGCCCAGGCTGTGTCGAAGTGTCCCTGAGCAAGACACCTAACCCCTAAAAGCTCCTGACAAGCTGGTCGGTGCCTTGCATGGCAGCCAATCGCCGTTGGTGTGTGAGTGTGAGTGTGTGTGTGAATGGGTGAATGAGAAGCATTAATTGTACAGCGCTTTGGATAAAGGCGCTATATAAATGCCAACCATTTACCATTTACCAAGCCTTTTGCCCAAAGTACTTATGCTATTTGTTGCCTTCTTAGTGCACATTTGTTTCTACGTGTTACACTAAGGTTAAATACGCAAGTTTGGAGTTATCGCTGCACCCAGTAAGAGCAGTGCAAACCTTGGATAGCCTGGAGTTCTATGTAGGATGGTCTGCAGAGCCGAGAAGCGTACTGTATTTGTGTCATGATTAATGTATATTTGATATTAGTGTGTGGAGTTCACCAAGATTAAATGTCTGGTGAATTTCTCTGGTTGCTGACTTTCCTCAAAGTCAAGTGGTGTACATCATCATGGTATCGCCCCTTGGCGAACTAGCCGATAAGCTTGGGGTTCAATGACTGAGACCCCCTTTGCTGTTTGTGTACACTTCCTACCCCGTTATTTGGATTCCTGTTTCGCCAGTGGAACTCAGGGGTTAATTTGTTTCATGTATTCCTGTCTCTTTTTAAAGTAATCTTGCTTTGTCAGTTGAATTAGATTGTTAAGTTTTTTTGGTATTCTTCGAACTTGCCTAGACTTGGTGTAAGATGTTTGATTTCATACACATATCTTTGTTGCGAACATTTCATCAAAGGTAAGCTCAAGTAAACACTGACTATTTTAATTATTATATCTTTCCCTAATTTTTCTATGTAATTTAACTTTGATAAGGGGAAGGTTAATTTAATAATTTTTTTATATACCTTTATTGAACCCCGTGGGATAATTGATATTGAACCACCAACCGTGCGGCTCCCAGTCACGTACCTTAACTACTATGCTACAGGCCTATGCTAAAGTTACTAATGTTAACATTACTTCTTAATGTTCAATGTTGAACATAAACCCTCTTGTAACATTATAGGTGCCAAATCTGATGACCCGTTTTCCCCTGACTGGGTTCCATCTTCTATCTTCTTGGAAAGTACAGTATAGTTCCAAGTCCTAGAGTGATCACACAGATACCACTTGAACCCTTGAAGTGTACATCAACTTTCCAAGTTGACCCATATATATATATATATATATATATAGATATATATATATATATATATGGGTCAGGAGCTTCAGTTAATGTTCACATCAACCATCTGAATGGGGAAAAAATGTGATCTAAGTGACTTTGAACATGGAATGATTGTTGGTGGCAGTCTCTAGAGTAGGAAGTGGGTTGGGCAGCACTGCTGTAGATAAAGGTATGTATCTAAAGACTTTTCTAAAGATGTAATCATGTCTTCAACCACATGGTGGCGACATCATCATATAAAACAAATTTGGATTTATTTGGCTCCTGAAGCAGGCTGAATCTTTGTTTTTATTTATGTAAAAATAACAACAATAATACATATACAGTGAGCTCCGGAATTATTGGCACCCTTGATAAATATGCACAGAAAATATGGAAAACTAAAAAATGATACAGTTACTGACATGAGCTTTATTTTCTAACATGTGTAAAGTAGTGCACTTTATTAATGATTCAACTGAATCAACCAAAGACTTACATTTTCCAAAAATATATATGTATTTCCCCACAAAAAAACATGTTTCACAATTATTGGCACCCTTGGTTTCATACTTTGTGCAAACATCTCTGGCAAAGATGACAGCCATGGGTCTTTTAAAACAGTATAATGTGTGATAAGGTTAGAGAATACATTTAGAGAGATTTTTCACCATGCAGAACTGTACAGAATCATTAATATCCGTTGGTTTGCACTTATGGACCCGCCTCTTCAGTTCAGACCACAGGATTTTGATGGGATTCAAGTGTGGAGAATGAGATAGCCGTTGCAGAACATGGATGTTATTTTCAATTAACCATTTCTGTGTGCATTTTTGTATAAGTTTGGAGTCTACCTATGACCAAGTCTCAGCTTCCTAGCAGAGAGAACTATATATTGCCAAAATGCCCTGGGGCTGAATTCATTATGCCATTGATCTTAAATAGTGCCACTGGCAGGAAAATATTTGACAGTAGGTATGAAGCCAAACATATCTATGGTGTGTATAGCCACAGCACTCTCTTCCAGTAATAATTCCAATGATGTTTGGTAAACTCCAGATGTTTGATTTTGTTCATTGTACTCAGTAAGGGCTATCTTTGTACCACCCTTCCAATGAGTTTGTTGGTATAGAGGTGAAATTGTATGATTCTTTTTGAGTGGGGACCTCAACATGCAACCAATCTCTATTCTAAGCTTCAAGCTATTCTTAAACTGTGATCCTTGGTTTCTTTATAGCCTCCCTCACCATCCATGGAGACAAGGTACATGTGTGCTCCACCTAGCAAGTTTGCAATCATTCCATGTGTTTTACATTTTACATATTATTGCCCTCACTGTGCTAAGTGCTATGTCTAACCATTTACTTTTTTTCTTTTTACCAATTAACCAGACTTGTGTCAGTTAATTACCATCTGTCGCTTATGAATTGACAATTCTTTGCCTTTTCCCATACTCATGGATGACAAAGAATTTTTGCATGCTTTTGACCTCATTTTTATACTCTAGTAAAACAGGAAGTGATGGAATGACACAACACAGAGTGTGATTAACTAAATTAATAAACATCATAAATAGTTGACAGACAGACTGAAGATATTTTGTAGAAAATATTGTGACTATCATGCAAGCTGTCTCTTAAATAAGGTAAAAGACAAAAACAAACCCCAATCTCCCCTCTGTGCGAGAAATGTGTATTGTGGAGCTGTGCGAGATCATTCTGCGCGTGTCAAAATGTTTTATTCTTGTTAAATTCTTGGCATGTAAACATACACATTAATTGGATGAAATGTATTCAGTGCGCATGTAAAAGCTTCATTTGGTATCTTCAATCGGAACAGATTTTTCAGAATGAAGAAATATTCTGGAGGTAAACGCAGCTAATGTCTATGGTTTAACAGGAATAATGGATAATAATAAAATGTTCTAGGAAGTTAAAAATGGTACCTATCATATTGAAATCATCAGCTATTGTTTAGTAAGGAAAAGAGTGCAAAAGTGTGCCCTCAGTAGAAATCATTTTGATTTAGAACTCAGGCATGGGAGCCTTGACAGTGGCTGTAAATTGTTGGTTAGACCAGTATGGAGTGACCTCCTTCATGTAGGCCTGACCTGAGATAGAGGTGAGTGCCGATGGCCGACAGACCACCGGGGCCAAGTGGGGCCCCCTAGGCTGAGACTGCTGTTCAGTTATGAGCACCCCACCCCCTCAAAAAATACAGCATTACCAAGCTATACCCCAGCTTTTCCCAAAGAAACAGATCATATTCCTTTGCTTGTGCTGATTGCCAATGTAAAGGTTTTTCCAAAAGCCATAAAATTCTGGTGGCTTTGCCTGTCATATGATTGAATGTCACATCTGGAGCATGGATCTTGCAACTGGATATACAATGGAGGCTGACAGAAAGCCAAGATTTGGGTTGGGTGTATCAGATAATGCCCTCAATGCACACAACACAGACACAGAATTCTACAAACACAGCATACCTCTCCCCATCTGGATCTCTCCATTTCCCTCGGGGATACCACACTCACGCCGTCACCCAGTGCAAGGAACCTCGGCGTGGTGATGGACAGCAGACTGTCCCTTTCCGAGAACATTGCGGCGGTGACCCGGTCTTGCAGGTTCTTCCTATACAACATACGGAGAATCCGCCCCTTTCTCACCCCCTACTCGACCCAGCTCCTGGTCCAAGCGATGGTTCTGTCCCGCCTGGACTACTGCAATTCCCTCTTGGCTGGCCTCCCAGCGTCCGCCATCAGACCCCTCCAACTCATCCAGAATGCAGCAGCTCGTCTGGTCTTCAACCTTCCCAAATACTCACATGTCACCCCCCTGCTTACTTCCCTCCACTGGCTGCCTGTCATAGCTCGCATCAAATTCAAAACATTGGTGCTAGCCTTCCAAGCAGTTAAAGGGTCTTCCCCAGCTTATCTGCAAAAAATCATCAGACCCTACACCCCTGCCAGACCTCTTCGTTCAGCCTCCACAGGCCGCTTGGCACCTCCCCCTCTCAGAACCTCCACCTCACGCTCACGACTACTGTCTGTTCTGGCTCCACGGTGGTGGAACGAACTCCCCGTTGAGGTCAGAACTATAGAATCTCTCCCCACCTTCAAGCGCAAGCTGAAGACACACCTCTTCAAACAGCACCTCTCCCCATCCCTCCCTACCTCCCTGTGAACCTTAATTGTTGTCTCTGTGACTTGTGTATCGGTATTTTAGTTGGCTAGGTAAGCAGTGTTTGGATAGTTAACTTTGGTGACTTTTGCTCTGTTTGTTTGTTTGTTAAAAAAAAATAAAAAAAAATAAAAATAATAATAATAATAATAATGGCCCTTGTCCTTATCTTTGTTGTACAGGTAGCAGTTGAAATTGTACTTACCTCTAGGGTCTTTCAGCGAACTTATCCCTGGTTATGGGTATGCACTTTGTTGTACGTCGCTCTGGATAAGAGCGTCTGCCAAATGCCAATAATGTAATGTAATGTAATGTCATTCGCTTTGTCATTGCAGGAATCACATCTGGCAGCCAACTAGAGGGGCAAGGAGAATTTGATGTTATTAATCCTTTTGTTTTTTCATTCCCTTGCCCCAAACCATTCCACTATGGGGGAACATGATGCAATAGTCTCATATTAATTATCTGAATTTTATGGAATTTGTCCATTTTCTGTTTGATTGCAAGAGACATCTTTGGAGACGATATATGAGAGAACTATGTACTTTTATTTAAATGCGTTTGTGCACATGTTTCAATCTTTAAAAGTTTCAGTCATCTATTTTTTTCTGAAAACCATAAGTGTCACAATTATTGGCACCCCTAACAATTATTGTAAATACAATCAAACAAAGTTAAATTGCCAATACAATTTTACTTAATTTAGTTAATGTAGTTCTTTTTGACTGAGATTGTGTCATTCCATCACTTCCTGTTTTACTAGAATGTAAAAATGGTAACAAGCATGCAAAATCCATTTGTCATCCTTTAGCATGGCAACAGCCAAAGACCTGTCAATTTAAATGGGTACAGCAAATACACAAACAGTTAAACATAACATTTAGTACTGCAAGGACAATAATAAAACAATGTACAACATATGGAATGGTTGCAAAAAAACAGGAAAAGAATGCAAGTGCTGGATGATCAGTTTACTCAAAAGCCAAATAACACTTTTTTGTTTGTCTTGATTTAAATCCCACAAGTATGAAGAATGCACACATTGCTGTTTTTTTCTTCTTTATAATTGTAAGTGTAATCGCTGGGGTACTGTATTTCACTCATGCCTATTTCACTCGTGCCTGTCTAAAATGAGAAAAATGACAATGAACGCAAATTGAACAATCATTTTAATCACATGACTGTAGTTCAAATGATATCTACAATACTGGCACAAATTATGCATAGACTGCATTAAACTATGTTTGATGATTACTGCAACATTTTGGAACAATGTATCTCTTGGAATAATAAGCAAATATGAACATAAAACAAATATGAAGGCATAATTGCTGTCTGTGTGAAATAAGCAATAATCATTGCACGTACCATTATGTTTTGGGTTATATCAACATAATTGAGGAATCTTATGATATGAGATTTAAACTGCACTGTGTTTCCAATTTGTGCCCATACTGTATGTTCAAATAATTAGAGCAAATCTATTGATAGTAGTCTACCAATACTGCTGCAGCTGCTTGTCCCACTATTAAGCTACTACTACTTGCATTGGCAGGAAAATAGTTCACTCGTGAGAAGCACACCTGAATGTAAGCCTGCACATTTTTAGATTCAAAACAACATTTTAGGAGTCCTGTAGATGGCAGTCTTACATAGGCTGCATGTGTCAGTCCTTCTATTCCAAATTGTTAAGTTAAATGAGATAAATATTATTTCTTGTTGTCATGTGAATTGTCGGCTGGTTGTCATTGTATTGCTTCTCAAAAGAGACAGAGAGCGACAATACATTGAGCTCATCAACAGCGGTATATTTCTTATATTCAATATAGTAAACAGCAAAGCAATTTAAGATATAAGCAGCTCTGCAATATCTGTGATGTTCAAAAACTTTGCACAGGGCTAGGCAAATCACTGAATATGAATATTCGGCGGTAAGAATGTCTGGAAGTATCTCTTCAAGATATTCGCTGATTTTACTAGTTTCCCGAAACATGTAGCTACTCAAGTAATGCATGACATTTTTATTTTTCCATGACATCTTGGAACTAGTTGTGAGATTGCAATTATTCTGTGTGCCATGTTAAATCCCTCCGTACGGACAGCGGACAAATCAATCACCTATAAAACCTATGTCCCGTACCCGACCACAAATGTGCGTTTTTTAGACAATTAATTTTGGGAAAGTGTTCTACTGCTTTTTGTTGATTAAGAAGGCCATTGCAAACTGCCGCAGTAAATGGGATAGCCTATTGTCTAATTTCAATTAAGCTAAAGAAAGTGCAATTTATTGTCATTTTGATTCCGTATTGTAAAGATCCCGTATTGTAAGTTACTCTTGAAAAATTCTCACGTCATGTTTCGGGAAATGCACTTTCTTGAAATGGTGTGTTAAGTATTTTGTGCATTTTCACGACTGAGGGAAGAACCTCCTTTTAAATCTGTCAGTGTTAGATTTGAGACTATAACTTGCTTTTTTGCCAAATGTAAATGAACAGGTCCAGCTACATTTGTCTGAATATCTTAAATGCATTTCTTGAAAAGTTCCTTGAAAGTTCCATGAAAAAATAAAAAATGACCAAATCATTGCCGAATCATGTACATATATAAGTAGTATCTGCTGTAAGAAAATGTATTAATTCAGGAGCAGGGTTCCCAATGTTTCTATAATATGAGACAAATCGAAATATGTAAAGTGAAAAAGTGTTGTATATGGCATACTGCAAGTATACTGCAAATAAAATAATGAACAAAGGCAGGTAGTCCAATCTATGGAAATGTAAATGGTAATATTCATGAAATGTATATCAAAAAAGTGAAAACATGTTTTTTGACATTTTAGCAAAAACAAATATCTCTCATCAATATACTGTAAGTACTCAGACCCTTAATTCAGTACTTTGTAGAAGTCCATTTGGCAGCACTTACAGCTTTGAATCTTCTTGTGTAAGTCTTTACAAGCTTTGCATGCCTAGATTTGTACCGTTTATCCCATTCTTGCTGGCAGATCCTCTCAAGCTATGTCAAATTGGATGGGAAGGGTCTGTGAACTGCCATCTTCAGGTCTCTCCACAGATGTTTGATGGGGTTTAAGTCTGGACTTTGGCTGGGCCACTCAAGGACAGTCAGAGACTTGTCCCGATGCAACTCCAGCGTTGTCTTGGCTGTATGCTTCAGGTCATTGTTGTGCTGAAAGGTGGCCCCAGTCCCATGCATTCAGGAGCAGGTTTTCTTCAAGGACCTCTCTGTATTCATCCTTCCCTCAATTCTGACCAGTCTCCCTGCCCCTGCCATTGAGAAACAACCCCATGCTCTCAAGTGCTGTTTGAGCTGTCATATGCCTTTCACTCAAGATTGGCTTCCATCTCGCTCCTGATCGTGCTGAGATGGTCGTCCTTCTGGCAGGTTACACCATCTCTGCAGAGGAGTTCCAAAGCTCTGTTAGAGTGATCATTATCCTTCAGACAGAGATGTATATTTCCTATAGAATATGCGGCATGTGATGCAGCAAATCGGTGGACTATTGCTACTACTACTAATACTATTTTTTAAAAGTTTAAATACTTGTAATTACAAGCTGGTGTACTGGTGTACCTAATAAAGTATATATGAACTCTGCTAGAAGGCAGAGACTATTGTGACATCACAGGCTTCCTTGGGATTTTTTCACTGGAAAACCATCAATATCTTGAAGGAAATTCATGGGAATATCGAAAAGCTGTGAACAAGTATACCACTCGGGATCAAGCTGGGCATTTTCCAGTTTGTTTGGTGTCAATAGCTCGGGAACTCTGGGAGGAGTACGTGGACAAAAACCGGCAGAATAATAAATACAACTTTCGGATAACAGTAGTGTGTTGCTTCGAAATCACACTAATTAAAGCTAACAAGACCACAATTTGAAGTTTCCACAGCAAAGGTTCTGAATACTTATGTGAAAGAAAGATTTAAGTTTTTGATTTGTAATAAATCTGAAAGAAATTCTAAAAACATGCCTTCACTTTGTAATTACGGGTCATTGAGTGTAGATTGATAGTCCATTAAAAATTATATCTACAACACAATACAGTGTGCAAAAAGTGAAGGGGTCTGAATACTTTCTGAATCCACTGAATATATGTTTCAGTAGTAATTACTAAAGTTTTGTGGTCATAAAGTGCACCTGTGAGGTGAACTTGGATTGGTTGCATTATCCACAAACAAATGAATTCATTTAGTTTTGCATTTACTTGTATATATTACAAAAATGTGATTTCAATGTATATTCTATTTGAAACCAATTATAAATGTAAAGTATTTTGCGAAATACATTATTGCTCTGGGGTTTGACTGCACTAATTTTAAAATAGATGCTGTTTCAAGGGTCAGATGTTCATTAGAAAAATCCTGAGCAGGTTGGGAAGAAGGGATGCTTTGATCGGCATTGCCTTCAACCACTCTGCTTGTTCCCACAGGGAACTGGGGGTGTGACCAACCAAATGCACAATCTAAAGAAAGATGAAAAAATGCAGCAAGAGAGGGAAGTAAGAATGTGAGTGCCTGTGTGTGTGATGTGATTGTTTGCAGAAATATGTTGACCTTGCCCCCACTGCTCCACATGTGTGGGCCCTGGCTTGACTGTGGAGTTGTGAGTGAGGGTGGAGGTGTGGATGACAATGTTGCTGAATGCTACAGTACTGCGGGGCCTGCAGTGCCTTATCAGTCCAGTCAGTTTGTAGTGGATCAAGCGGAAGCACAGGAGAGGCCATGCCCTGCTTTTTGTGGAGTTGAATGGGAACCGATATCCCCCCACCCCCACCAAACACAACACATTAATACAGTGTTGTGTACATGCACACATGGACGCACACACATTTAAATGTATTATATGCACTCCTATGCACACCACATTTCCACGCATGGGTACATGTGTACTTACACTTACACATACATGCACATACATAAACATACATTTGGCTTGAGTTGATAGTTACTTCCCTCTCTCTACTATACTATGCAAGATTTTCACCCTGACAATATTATAAAACAAAGATGCTCAGTCATTATTATGACACACTGACAACCTGTGTCTGTGTTCGCTTATGCCCAATACCTTGCTTGTCTACTTGTATTTATTATTCTAAAAACTGTTCTGGCCTCTTCTGGGCGTAACATTAATTAGCTGCCGTGTTATGAGCTAACTAATTTCAGTTTTATATGACAGCTGGCTGGCTGTGATAGCTGGGTCCCTCTGCGCAGTATTAACATTACTGCTAACATTTTCAGGAGATTCTATCAGCATATTTCCTCCCTGGGCAGGGAGCTCATGACTAAATCCAAAAGACTCCAGGACTTTCAGAAGACTTGAGACGTCTAATGAAAATAAAAGCAGCAATGAATTGATGTGTTTGTGAGTATATATGCTTATGTTACAAAATTGTGCAGGCAGGCTAGAGCAGATTGAAATCCACTGGTGTTAGCAGCAGTGGCTAGTGTCACCACTAGCTAACTAAATACAAACAAACATATTATTGGACACCTCAATGCTAAAGTATTTATGTCACATTTATTCAAGGGAACTGAAAGCTAGTCCTGTAAAAATACACATAATAAACTATAAATTAAATAAATTAACTTTATACACACTCACCAAGCATTTTATTAGGGACATTTTTACTTTAATACACCTACTTAGTCATGCAATTATCTAATCAGCCAATTGTGTGGCAGCATACAGTCATGTAGATACGGGTCAGGAGCTTCAGTTAATGTTGACATCAACCTTCCGAATGGGGAAAAAATTTGATCAGAGTGACTTTGACCGTGGAATGATTGTTGGTGGCAGACAGGGTGTAGTCATGTAGGTAATTTCTTTCTCAAGAACCACAAAGGAAAAGGTGAGAGCATCTCTCAATTTAGAGGAGTACATCATTTGAGGAATATTGTCAAGAAATGCAATACAACACAGTGCCAATATAGGACTTAATCATGCACAGCTATTCCTGATATCAGACTATATGTTAGGATTCGTGTTTTCTATGTATTGTATTCTGTCTATGCCATTAGCGTTTCTGTGTTTTTGTTACCCCTGTGAACACCGTAGCCACTTCATTCATATGTGTCACCTGTTTCACTTCCTGATTGTTTCCCACACTTGATTGCCATTCCCTCTCGTTACCTGTATAATCTAAACCCCTTTGTTTGTTCAGTTTCCAGCCAGATTGCTTTGTGTCTTATGCATACTCTCCAGCGTTTTCTGATTGATACCTGTTACGGCCTGTTTCTTCTGCATTTTGTTTATCCCGTCTGTTTGATTTTCACCCGTAGTTTATTGACCTGTTTCTGTACCTCGACTTATGTTTTTGGATTCTGTTTCTGTCTGCTTAGCCTGTTAGTTATCGACCCTTCACCTATAACCATGATTATGATTTGGATTACCCTTGTTATACTTGTTTGCTGGAGTATTGACCCTTTGCCTGGACTCTGTATTACAAACTGCCTCATCCCCACTGAATCTGTTTGCTGGCTATTGACCTTCGCTTGCTTGACTCTCCTGAACAAAATAAAGATGGCCAAGATGAACCCAGGAGATCCAACTGCGACACTGGAGGCTAGCAGACTGCAAGGACAGCGCCTCGGGATTCACGAGACCGAACCAGCGCCCAGGTCCAGCAACCCAGGTCCCACCCAGAGCCTTGTCTGCCACCTCCGCCATGCTACGATGGCGAACCAAGGGACTGCGCCTCCTTCCTGTCCCAATGCTCATTGATCTTTGAGCTTCCACCTTCCAGCTTCCCCACCAAAAGGTCCAAGGTGGCTTATCTGGTCACTCTGCTGTCCAGCAGAGTGAGGGAATGGGGAACTGCTTTTTGGGACTCTAGCACCCCTGAGTGCTACAACTTTGCTCTCTTCTCCACTGCCATGAAGACAGTGTTTGACCAGGTCATCTCCGGACCAGCTGCCTCTGTGAACTGTTTCGCATCTGCCAGGGTTCCCGCTCTGTTTCAGATTACTCCATCAAGTTTCGGACCCTGGCAGTGTCTGCAGGCTGGGGCGACACAGCGCTACACAGGGCTTTCCAGAATCGTCTTTCCAAATCTATCCTGGACCAACTAACAACCTGTGTGCTGCCGGCTTCCCTGGACACCCTCATCCACCTGGTGATCTGAGTGGACACGGCAGAAGGAACGGCACACGACCAGACGACCCTGGGAACCGGATCCTCTTCTGCCGCTTCAGGGCCCTCGTCCATGACACCAGGTCCCTTGGAAACCTCCTTTTCCTGAACCTGAACCCATGGGGGTGGGAACCACACACCTCTCAACCACAGGGAGAGAGAGATGGGTGAAGTAGCATCTCTGTCTGTACTCCGGACCTGCCCATTAAAAGACAATGCCCATCAGTGAAGGAGGGGGTCCTGATGGGTGCTACCCTGAATACTGTCATGGCATACATCTTCTGGGAGGGAGGGAGCCACCAAGTGCGGTTTCTGATCGACTCCAGAGCCGATGCCAGCATGATCTGCCCCACTCTGGTCCATCGCCTGGAGGTTCCGACCTCAACCCTCTCCCAGGTCCTCTGCACCAATGCCATCACAGGCGCACCCCTTGTTGCAGTCAACACAATCACCTCCCAAGTTCAGCTGCAGATCTCCAGCAACCACCAGGAGGAGCCTATGTTTTACATTAAGGAGTCTCCCCTGGTCCCGGTGGTTTTGGGCAGAATGTGGCTACTCCAGCACAATCCCCAAGTCGACTGGGTCCTGCCTCCATTCGGCCTCCAACCAACCCGAGTCCGCCCATGACACACCCAAGACACCACCTGACCTGTCCTCCATCCCGCGACATAGGACAAGTCTTCAGTAAATCCCGAGCCTGCTCCCTGCCTCCTCATCATTCCTATGATTGCGCCATTGAACTGCATCCCAGCACCACTCCTCTGAGAGGTCGTCTCTTCTCCCTCCCCGTTCCAGAGCCCCTCTCCATGGAGAAGTACATTGGGGTCTCCCTGGCTGCCAGTCTGATTCGTCCCTCTTCCTCTCCAGCAGGAGCTGGGTTCTTCTTTGTAGAGAAGAAAGACAAATCTATTCGACCATGCATTGACAACCATGGACTTAATGACATTACCATTAAGAACCACTACCCCATCCCACTCACTGCTTCTGCCTTCTCATCACTACAAGAATGCCAGTTCTTCACAAAATTGGATCTCCGCAACGCCTACCACCTGGTCCGCATCCTCGAGGGCGACAAATGGAAGACGGCTTTCAATACCCCGAGCGGTCACTACCCGTACCTTGTGATGCCTTTCAGACGGCCCGCACTGTAACCACGATTATCCTTGTTATACCTGTTTGTTGGAGTATTGACCCTTTGCCTGGACTCTGTATTACAAACTGCCTGATCCCCACTGAATCTGTTTGCTGCCTATTGACCCTCACCTGTTTGACTCTCCTGAACAAAATAAAGACTCTGAATGAACTTCTGAATGCCTTCTTTACTGCTGATTACACTGCGATTGGGTTCACTTGTTCTACAGACCTGATACTATAGCTAATTTACAGCTGTGGATGTTATGCGATGTGAGGATATGCAGATCTGGACTGAAAACCGTACCTTTTGGGGATTGCGAATCACGAACACACAATAACTAGCTGGTAGTCTAGGCTAATTACTTTCCGATGGCGACTCAAGGATGAACAAATGACAAATGAAAAAGTATTTGCAAAAATCGGTTTATTTCAGTTTCCACCATTACACAAACCTCTTTACACTTGGTCACTTTAGCTACCACTTTCTCAACCAATGATATGATGCATCCAAAACTGAATGTACCCTTTCTTTCAGACATAAAAATGCACTCCTTACACGGCCAGTATTTTGTCATTACTATATATGCCCATTTTACTACATATTACATGTAGCACAAATGCCATTTTGGAATGTTAATAGTTGCCCATGACTAAGTTTACTCATTTTAAACTTTTCAACCCACGTTTCCATTTACGTTATCCAGGAAAATGGTATACAATACTGTCCTTAGGCAAATGAAAATGCACTAATGCAAGGTTCATCACAAAAACGAATTTACTCATCAGCGAATAAATAACGATAATATCGTTTATGATGTGTTCAGTTTGCTGGCTACTTCTTTATAGCCAGATTGCGGTTTTCCAGTAAGTAATACAGTGGAGCCCTCGGCTGGATACATTGTGTAATGCCCTGTTGCTTAAATGAACTTGGCATCAGGCAGCCTGAGTGACCTTCCACCTCTCAGCGTGGTCCTTGCGCTTGGCATGGCCTTTTACCTGTTTGGGGTGCAAACAGTTCAGTTGTGTTGTACTTAGCTGGACACAACTGCTTCATCTGCTTGCGGTGTGTTTGGTCGTACATATGGAATATGCTGTGTGGAGAGATATTCTTGATGTGAAAGAGAACATATTAACCATGGTTCTCTGGGTAAAGAGAATATCTCCAGCTATAGGCTGCTCAGAGACAGGGTCAATGAAATGTTCATTAATACCATGCCAACTCAGGTGCTTTGTAGAGCACTAATCAGGGTGTGGCTGGCACAGCCAGTGTTTCATAAAGATTATCCATTTGTAAGGACCAGAGGGGATCCTTCCCCGTACATATGGAATACAGTCTCTTCGCTCAGAGAACTATGTTTACCTGCCCTTGTAGACTACATTATATACTTCTGTCATGCAAGAATTCTTCATATTAAGCTTTTACATCAAAGTTGTTTTGTACATTAATACATAATAAATATGTTGTTTCTAGATTGTTTCATGCTACATTTAACATCAAAAGTTATTTAACATAACATGAATTAGCCTACATTTTTAAAATTATGTCATAGAATGTCAGAAGGCACACTGAAGACACTGAAAGTTTAATTTTTAGCAATCAAAGTGGACAGAGGCATAAGTTATAATTATCAGTGATCTTTACTTGAATACAAAGAAACAAAACACTTTTACAAATAAGAATCTCTTAGAGAAGAGAAATGCTCAGCAGCAAACACTCACAAAAGAAAGTTTATGTCTGAGCAAAGACTTGAGAAAATAGGGCAGGTTAAATAGGCAGTGAAACAAGGCACAGGTGAACATGATCAAGTCCATTAGGCAGAAGAATTGGGGAGAAGTTGCTGATCCTGGTCTGCATCCATCTGGTGGACACTCTGGTGTGTGACAGGGCCTGTTCTTCTGGAGCCGACTCCCAGCAGCCCAGGATGGGCTGGATGCAGACGGTGGATCTCACAGATGAGAGCTGGATGCAAAATGTGTTGCACAAGAACCTAGCACCCTTCCTCTGGTCCATACCCCTCCTGATTGACCAGGTATTGGAATCTCCTGGCACTGCATCAGGAATCCAGCAATCTTCTCACCGTATCCGCCGTATCTCACCGTATCTTGAACTGGGGCCAGGATACCCACCCACCATGGGTTCAGGATCTTGGTCTTTCTACGACTGATTGTATTGGCAGGACAATTGATCTGCCTTTGAACCTGATTGAAAAAAAAGAGTACAATTAGTAAAGAAAAGGGCTCACCTGGCTTGACGTGCATCTAATGTATGGCAGGTTTTTGTGGTCTGTCCAGACTAGGAATAGATGGAGAGCTCCCTGTAGCCAGGGACACCTAGAGAAGAAATTGCAAGGATGTAATATTTAGCGGATCTCTGGGAGAGGATGGCTCCGACTCCAACATTAGAGGCATCCACCTCAACAACAAAAGGCAAGGAGTGATCAGGGTGTACCAGAATAAGTGCTGAGGTAGTGTTCCCTGAGCCTGTCAAAATCAGTTTGTGCCTCTGATGTCCATCAAATTTCTGTAGGAGAGCCCTTGGTCTCAGCTGTTAGGGGGGCAACTACAGTGTTGACGTTACCAATAAACCTTTGTTTGGAAATTATCAAAGCCATGAAATCTCTGTACCTACTTCAGTGTGGTTGGTGTAGTTGGTGATTTTCTATACCTTAGTGTAGTCCATCAGGGGAGATGACATAACCCAGGAATGTGATTTTGGATGAGTGAAAGTCACATTTCTCCAGTGGTGAACAAGTGGCTTTCATAGAACTTCCTCCTGGCGGACATGCTGTGAGAGGGCGAAAATGAGTATGTTAAGCATTTCACAGAGGATATCTTTAACAAACTCTTAGAAGACTGAGGGGGTATTTACCAGGCCAAAAGGTATGACTAAATATTCATAATGCTCACTGGGTGTGATGAAACCAGCCTTCAACTCATCGCCCCTCCTTATCCTTACCAGATTGTAGGCACTTCTCAGATCCAGCTTCGTAAAGAGGGTGGCATCTCTCAGGCCATCAAAAGCAGAAGAAATTAAAGAGAGCGGGTACTTGTTCTTAGTGGTGATCTTGTTGAGGTCACGGCATTCTATGCAGAGTCGAAGGCAGCAATCTTTCTTGGATACAAAGAAGGACCCGGCCCCTGCTAGGGAGGTGGATGGATGAATGAAGCCTGTCTTGAGTGCCTCCTGGATGTATTGCTCTATAGCAGCAGATTCTGGAGGGGAGAAGGAATACAGCCTTCCCATAGGAGGAGCTGTGCCCGGGGGCAGGTCAATTCGACTAAAGAAACAGGAGATGAGCCAGGATTCATAGAGTCAGGAAGAGGCACTTCGTCCATCTGGATGGTTGCCACTAGGGATCCACTGGAGGGACAAGAGTGAAGACAGGCAACACCCCACTTAACATGAGAGCCACAAACCCAGGAGAACTGTGAGTAACCAAGGTTAGCCAAGGATCAATGGATCAAGAGCGGACTCAAGAAGGTAAAAGGAGATCATTTCAACATAGGAATAGTCTATAATCAAATTAAGTGGTTTATTGCTGTACCTGACCAGAGCCAATTGGCTTACCATCCAGGGCTTGAACTGACCATGGAAGGGGGTTCAAAGAGGGTGGCCATCCTCCAGACTGCCCCCCAGTAGACGTAGCGACCCTCAGGCATTTGTCTCTCCCTCTCCTCAGGGGACAGATGCTCTTATACTTTTTGAAATATGAGCATTTGTTTGAGAACAGCTTTCTTCTTATGCTAGTCTCACTATGCCAGACATTCTGCATTTCAGCCAATCCTCTATTGATATGCAAATAGGCTGTGTGCTCATGGAAGCCTATGATGTCACAATAGCCTCTGCCCTCTAGCAGAGTTCATATAAACTCAGTCACTTTATTAGGTACACCTGTACACCGGCTTGTAAATGCAAATATTTAAACACCGTAGTATTAGCAGTAGTACCAGTAGTCCACTAGATTTGCTGCAATCACACTTCAAGGATAAAAATATGAAAACCCTATAGAACCAGAGTAGCCTATACACAAGAGAAGAATCACCATAGGATTTAATGACATTTAAATATTTGTTAATATAACCTCAGTAAGCTATTTATTAGGTAGACCTGTACACCAGCTTGTTAATGCTAATATTTTATCAGCCAATCATTTGGCAGTAACTAAATGCATAAAAGCATAAAGTCGTGGTCAAGAGGTTCAGCTGTTGTTCAGAATAAATGTTAGAATGGGGAACAAATGTGATCCGAGTTACTTTGACCGTGGTTACTGGTGCCAGACAGGGTGGTTTGAGTATCTCAGAAACTGTTGATCTCCTGTAATTTCACACACAACAGCCTCTAGTGTTTGCCGAGAATAGAGCAAATCCAGCGAGTAGCAGGCAATAACACGTTGTTAATGAGAGAGGTCAGAGGAGAATGGCCAGGCTGGTCGAAGCTGACAGGAGGGTGACCGTAACGCAAATAACAACGCATTATAACAGTGGTATGCAGAAGAGCATCTCTGAACACACAACACATCAAACCTCGAAGTGGACAGGCTACAGCAGCAAAAACCCAATACGTACAAAAATAGGTCTAATAAATACCTAACAAAGTGCTCACTGAGTGTGTGAGTATATATAGGCCTATATTTTAGTAACAGCCTTGTTCATATCAAAAAGCTTAATGTGCTGCATGACTTTGTGTCTCCGACAAAACTATTCAATATTCAATGTGGGTCATCCAATGTCGTTTCTCTGTTTGTGGACAATGTTTCGTGTAATAAGAATAGAATTACCAGACAATTTGTTCGAAATTATTCAACAGATAATTTCCACGATTTGTCATTAGAGTGTGTTCGTTTTCATTGCCTTGGCGGGGGCCGATCTAATTTTCGATTGTGGTAATAAAGACTATAATTATGACACAAAATTGCATTAACAGCAACATGGTTAGTGTTAAATCCGCTCTGATTACGTACGTATTACACTGATATAATGCATTTGTTTCACTGTTAAGCTCACGTAGAGTTGAAATACCACTAAATATTTTCTGTGTGACATAACAAGGAGTGTGTCGCTCTCTGGCTGTAGCCGATTTAGAATTAGTATATTTGTTTTTATTGAAAAGAAAATAAAGGCGTATACTCATCATGCACATATTGATAAATTACTCGTAGTTAAGCTATTTAGTTCCGTAAATGCCGATATTGAGAACCGTGTTAAATTATGAGGATTCATCTTCATGCTGTAAAGTGTGTAGCTCAGCGCTTTCATGCTTAATCATTCTTCTGCAGTACATTTGAAGTTTATTATCGAAATCGTTTCTCAAGCGGTCTTCTAACATTGTATTGCTCCAATCAAGTTCTGTCAGTAGTCACCGAAAAGCAGTCGGCGTCACAAGTTATACACTAATGGTTTATATTAACAATGGTTAATATAAAACATTAAGATTGAGTGTGAATGCGCTTTACAAATGTTCTCAAGGGATCTACTGAAATAGTCATTTATTTTACATTACTCACATTCCTGATGTGATTTACAGGAATGACCATCAATAATTAAACATCCCTTGGCACCGAACAGTTAGTGGATTATTTTATCCTGCCATTAGCACTGAAGCTTTTATGTAGTAGTTATATTCAATATAGATTGTGTCCAGCATGTTTATTAAATTCATTCAAGCATATTAAGACAGAGTCAAGCACAACGTGCCAAGTAAAATGTGTTTCGCGTGAAATACATTTGGGTCAGTCCTGAAAAGAATAAGTAGGGTAATATGCATCGTTTTTCACCATTTGGGGCATCCAACGTGCTCTTCAGCAGCGAGCATGTTTGCACTTGCACGCAGCAGGTACCTGTAACCTAATATTTTTTCTACGGTGATGTAGACTGTACTTTGTTTTTATAAGTTCTGAAGCAGGGGGTGCGGTATAGCATTAGACTATGGGTAGTAGCCTATATATCAAATGCGACTACTCATGGAAGCAGAGTTAAACTGGCCCAAGTTAACTAGAGTAGGGATTGAATGTGTTCTACTGTTATTATTACTTCTGTTATTATCAGAATAACCCATTATTAGAATACCCTTTGTCAAAGAACCGCTCACCCACATATTTCTAAAGACGATGGACATCTCTTGAACACCAGAAGGTTCCTCAGTTCTGTAGTTGTGATATTAAGGTGTCGCTTACCATATAAATACACTTTTGATTCCCTTTCACGTGCCAAACTTTAGAAAATGGAATGTAGGGGAGAGCCGGGTCGAAAGTAACCGAGGGCGAAAATAACGGGCGCGTTTTCTCCGAAAACGATGGGTTGCAATGACGTGGTTATTGTCATGTGCATGTGCATATAACAGTGAATAAGTTTCATACAGATATGTAATTTCCTTAACATCTAGTGACTAAATCATAGCATAGGTTTCAAGTTTCATGCTAACAAGTCTTGGATGCGAGCCAGGGAGAACTGACAGGAGAGAGGGGAAGGACGGAAGTAACGTCCCATGGAGGGACAAAAGTAACGTCATTACTTTCGTCCCACGATATTTTACAATTACTTATAATGCATTTTATTTTGTTAGATTTACAGAAATTGCCGAGAATTAGAATCAGGAAGACACAGTGAGTTCTCTTTTCAACAGAGACATGCAAACAGGCAGACAAACAGGCAAACAGGATGTCCTATCTGTACGCACCAGCGCAGATAAGCATGGCTTATGCTATGTAACGCTTTCTAGATTCCTAAAAAGGATGACGGCCAGTCAGGACACCTAGTTAATCAAAGAATGGTGGTGGAATTGAACAAATACATGGAACAGCTAGAGGGCCCCAGGAGATGGTAGGGAACCACCACCACATAATGCATATTTTTTGGTTTGCACTTTCTAATGTCTACTCTTACCTGTTGCACAGTGCCCACTGTTTCTTTCTTACACTTTTTTGTCTACACTGAAAATTGGTCTACAAACATCACAAAGTCACGATATAGGCCACTTTTATTGACAGGTTTTAAAAACACATTTAACACCTTTCAGTACATAAAATCGAGGATCTACTGTAGCTATTAAGCCAAAATAATGAATTTCAGTCCAATTAATCGCAAAACATTTTATTGATTGCGATGTTTACGCATGGTTCATTTTCATGGATTTCGAACATTTATTAAATCGATACAAACATGAAATTATCTCACATAGTACATGTGTTCAAAGTAAAGGGAATTACAAACCCGGAAAACAGAGCTACGACACAAATTGCCCACCCCTAGTTTGCTGTTACTTTCGATCCTCGCCTGTACTTTCGTCTCGCTCGTCAAGGACAAAAGTAACATTGCACATGGTCAGTTCTCGGCCTATTTATGTTAAACTCATATATCCTAAAATGAAAATTAGAGTCGCAAGTTGTAGGTCATAAAATATGGGCTCTCTGTCTCTATTAATTCCGGCTCTCCCCACAAATGCCTCTAAGGCATATCTTGTGTTGAGCGGGAGTGTTCAGAGTTGCTGGATTTCCTGTTTGTTATTGCGACAATTTATCTGCATGTAACATATTGCTTGAACATGTTTCACGTGTGCTATGTTGCTGATTGTAAACGTGCTAACCTATGCATGAATGACCTTAAACTGAAAAAACGCAATTGGATGTGCATGGCTTTATTGGGAATATATATTTTTAAATTATTCAGGCACTTGTCTAATCAGCCAACTGTGTGGCAGCAGATACGGGTCAGGAGCTTCAGTTAATCTTCACATCAACCATCACAATGGGGAAAAAATCTCAGATTTTTTCAGTAAAACAGACTTTGACCGTGGAATGATTGAGTATCTCAGAAACTGCAGTTCGGCAGACAGAAACCCCTTGTTAAAGAGAGACGTCAGAGGACAATAGCCAGACTGGTCAAAGCTGACAGGAAGGTGACAGCAACGCAAATAACTACACATTACAAAAGTGGTATGCATAAGAGCATCTCTGAACACAAAACACATCATAACTCATAAGTGGATAGGCAACAGCAGTATAAGTCTAATACCTAATAAAGTGCTCGGTGAGTGTATATAATGACAATTACACGACAATAATGACGATTCGTGACAAAGCCGTGGATTTCCGGTAGCGAAAATGCAATCGAATTCAGAGTGGGGAAATTCAGAATAATGTCAAATCTGATTGTGTGTCTTGCTCTATGACGATGCACCTTGCTGCACATGACATCCAGATTACCCATGTATCTTCGGGATGTTCTTTGTGTTTGTGCTATCGGCATAGACAACAGCATGTGAGAATTACAGGATAAAATATTCGCATATTCTTCTTGAGAGACAAGCATATGGGGAAAAGGGGAATAATAGGCAGGCAGGCAGGCCAGGGGGAAGGGTGGGGACTGAATGCTTTGGAGTTGATCATTGATCACAGCGATTTCGGCGGACTGTGAGAGCAACCAAAGCTAGGCTATCCCAGGTATTTATCCCTGAACTTGATGTGCGAATCGCAAGCATCCAGTAGCGATTGGCTTTTGCAGAGAGAGAGAGCGAGAGAGAGAGAGAGAGAGAGAGAGAGAGAGAGAGAGAGAGAGAGAGAGAGAGAGAGAGAGAGACGCGAAGGCGGAGACGACGGACGAGGAGATGAACCAGGTCTTCAAGGGGAGGACTACGCCGGTCAGCACAATCCTGAGAGAAGGCATACTGAAAAAAAGTTAACGTTTCACGATAATAAACCCGGTAACCCAACTCGCTGTTATGCTGTAGCAGTATCTACTCTGTTTTCTTTCCTCTTTAAAATATACTTGGCGTCTGGCAACCTGGAAGTGTATTGGACAAAAAACATTTTCTGGATCTGCTGGGTCGAACTTCGGGGTTATACATTTGGAATATGCGGTAAAATAAAAAATAAAAAATAAAAAAACACCTCTGAGGAACAACGCCACGCCGAGGGATTCCTACAGTGAACGGCTCGTCTCTTACTACGAGGTAAAAGCTTGCCTTATGCAGGGTAATCAACGCTGTCACGATCAGCCGCTCACTTGGGTCGTTGTTATTGCAATCCCTGCCCACTAAGGCCTACATCGTTCGAATCTTCTTCCTGTCTACATTATGAGGCATTGTTGATATCTGCATCTACATGTTTTGTTTTTGCATGCAATTGTTTGATGTTAATCGGTCTACACTATTAAATACTACGCATTGAGGCAAACAGAGAGAATCGGCAGTAGAACTGCCACAAATATCGTGCTGGTACTATTTGGATTCTTAATCCCATTGTAGGCAATCTTGTTTTCTGTTTCATGTTTTACATTCAACCTATGCATACAATAATAACCTGAGATACATGTTTAATTCTGGAAGAACATGCATGTCACGATGTCTGTGCTGAAAATACATTGCACAAACATTGCCTATAACTGAAGAATCACAAGAATGCGATTAGCATGTATTAATATAAAATGCCTCTGAAGTGTTCTTGGTTGAGAAGGATTCTTCAGGAGCACACGCTACTTTGTATTATTATTTCCGGTTTAAGGTAATATATGTATGTTAATTATAATTATAATTATTGTAGAAGTAGTAGTATTAGTAGCTAGCAGTAGACTACAGGTACTGATATTGTAGTTGTAGGCCCATTATCAGTGGTAGGCTATTGAAAAGGGATTGATGAAGCATTTAAGAGACTTTTTCTTTCCGTTATTTTTCATGCAGCTAGTTTTATTTCAACATTACGAGCAATATTATACTGGTGAAACATACTATACCATTGGATAAGTAGGCCTATTGTGAAATAAGATTTATTTTTATTTTTTTAAAGACCCTTGCACTCGAAAAATGAAAAGTTATTGGAGGAACTTTTAGGGGTTCCTCAATTTGCTACACCGGCGGAAACCCGTGAGGAGCCCCCAGGAACCATTTTTAAGGTTCTTTGAGGTTTCCTTTTGGAAAGGTTCCTTGGATACATTCAAGTGCTTGGAGGAATGTCCCATAATAATAATAATAATAATAATAATAATAATAATAATAATAATAATAATAATAATAATATTTGTATTGTTGCATTGTTAGATCACATAAAATAGTAATGTATTGTTTATAATGTATAAAACAAATACGAGTACATCAATAAATATATAGTGAATGTCAATTAATTAAATATTTAGAACACATCCCGGAAATCGAGACATCCCAGAAATAACAACTTAATTTCAGAAGGTTCTAGGTTGCTTAGGAGAACCCTTTTTAAAGAGGGAATCATTTTCGAACTTTAAAATTAACTGAAATGTTCATGAACTGGTGACAGAGGAAGCGTTCTTAAATGAACTTTAAAGTTCATTAAGGAATCTATAGGGTTCTTTTCTGATTCTTTTCTTTTTAAAGTGTGGTACCAAACAGCAAAATCCAATAAACGGAGACTTACCTACTGAGCTGCGGCTTATTTCATTTTGGTAATATATCAAAGAAATGTATGGATTTCATCTCATTTGCGCTCTCAGTCTCCTCTTTTAAGTGTTTGGAATAAATTTAATCGTAGGCCATCACTTGGTTTCAAATCAGAAAATATGTAATCACATATTGTAAACACTATACTGCCTCTGTACACGTACACGTTAGGAAAAATATAATATCACCAATCAATATAAGATCACAATAGTTTATGATATTACAGATACATTTAGGAGCATTGCGCCTGTCCTTTGAATATGTATTAATTTGTTTCTTATGCACAATATTGTTAGGAATAGTTTTTCTTTATGTTCTAGCGATAGTAAATTTTAAAGACGGTGGAGAAGGTACCTCATCAAACACACACACACACACACACACACACGCACGCACGCACGCACACACACACACACACGCACGCACACACACTTTATACATTGAATTGAGGGGTGGCTTGACAATGGAATTCCCAAGCAAAGCATGTTGGGAGTGTCAACGCCGAAGGCCATTATATTCTTTATCAAAGGCATGGACATCGTTTTCCCTTTATGTGCTGTAGGCTATGCATTCAATTAATCATATTTTAGATAATTTGAGACGTCTCTGCGTCTGTTACATTCCATTTAATTTAT
The DNA here is from genome assembly GCF_963514075.1 of Conger conger. Classification (NCBI taxonomy): domain Eukaryota; kingdom Metazoa; phylum Chordata; class Actinopteri; order Anguilliformes; family Congridae; genus Conger; species Conger conger. The sequence goes on from NC_083770.1 coordinate 25,522,403, forward strand.
TTATTTGGCATGTCCAGTGTCCAGGCTTTACCATCTCATCAGGAACTGGAAGTCCTCGCGTTTTTTTTCCGTTTTAGATTTAATTTTATGTATAGCCTATTGCGGAGTAGTCTATACTTATTTATTTGTTTCGAGTGACTCTCACTTACATACTTACGCATTGACATTAATGATATGTTTAAGGATGCAAAACAGTGGGGTGTTCTTATATTTGTAATTATTGTTTCGTTTGTTTCCTACCTTGACAGTTGGATGCTAATCTTCAGACGTGTCTGATATGGCCGATACCGAAGAAGCTTTTGGACTCCCCAATACCCCGAATGAATCGGATTCAAAGCAGTTACAGAATGAAAGCAAACAAGATAACCAAATAGGAACTTCGAGCAAATCACCATCGCCTCAGACAACATACACTCAACAGGTTAGAACCTAGAACTGTGTTTAGTAGTTACTGCATTATCCACAGCCGTGCTGCGCTGATATATTTTTTAAGTTAAATACAGGCTTAGTGGGGCATATCAAAGTGTGCATCATATACCGACTGCAATATTTGCCTATATCTTTTTCCTGTGTATTTTATATAGGCCTATGATAGTATATATAGCACATGTACGGGGTAATCGGTTGTAGGCCTACAACATTTCTTACGTAAAGAAACGTTTTAAGTTTTGTATGGTGACCTTGGACACTGTAATGGTAGGTTATTGAACTTTTTACGGAAGTGCAAAGTAAATGTATGTGAAGATTAAATAGGCTATGTTCCATTATTAACTTTTTTACATTTCCTTCAGTTGAGTTGGCGTAACGCTCACTGTCTTTATGCATGCGAACCCTTTTTGTGTGTGTAGTTTTTCAGTTTACATTTCTTACTTTTTTGGGTATCTCAGCAAGGTCTGTCAGCTGACAGATAACAGTCTAGATGCAGAGCACTTGACTGATATTTTAGTGACTTTTCTGTTTGGCTCTATATTACTTGCAGCGCCCTCTAATAGAAAATATAACAGCAAAATATAACAGCAAGTGTTTAACGATTTTATAACTGTTATTATTATGATAATAAAACATTTTTTAAAATAATAATAACAATAATAATAATAATAATAATAATAATAATAATAATAATAATTATTATTATTATTATTATTATTATTATTATTATTATTATATAAATTATGTTAAAATAGGGTTTGGAATTATATTTCAATCGCAAAAGTTAACTTTATAATCTAAAATTATAGTAGCCTAATGGAACTGTCTTTTCAGCGTGATTTTAGGTAGCGGTGTCATTTAAAATGCTTTTTTAACTCGGAAACTTTTTTTTTCTTCAAAAGCTAAGGGGTTTGAACATATGCAAATGCATGTTTGATGAATTCTCTTTCTGTTTATTAGGGAATGGAAGCAATAAAGGTTTACTTGCACGAAAGAGAACTGTGGACGAAATTTCATGAAGTTGGGACTGAAATGATTATCACAAAGGCGGGGAGGTAAGAGGCATTTTACTGTGAATATGTCACAAAGAAAGTGTGCCTTGTCTTCCTTCAAACATATTCAATCAGTAAACAGTACTCAAAACTGAATGCGAAAGCAGTTGGCTATGACGCACCATAGCTCATTTACACATACTGTGCTAAAAAACAACTGGACCAGTTTTATTGCAATCAATAATTGTTGGTGAAAATGTGAAAGTGTACTTTAGTATTTAAAATACTTTACCTCACACAGGCGAAAGAGTAAACCTGCATCCGCTTGTTGTAGCTATAATGTAGTCAACTGAACTGCCTGTACAAAGCCTACTGTGTAAACGTAATAAACAGACAAATCATAAAATTATGTCTCTGCGCAAATATAGTGCGTCCATCGATGTGAAATTTTTATATTTAATAAGTTCGTATTATTGTTAACATTTTGTCTCTTTATTTCGTAATTTCGTGGGCCCACTTATTTATTACGGTCATGTCATATACTTCCTGTGTGCACTAAATTATTCCATAAAATGTCCTCAATTTCTCACACGGCTACACAAGGAGGCTTCAATGCTCAAAACTGGTTGAAAACTTTAATAAACTTTCCATAACACCTCCCGCCTAGAAGAGACGAGGTCTGACATTGAGTGTGTTGAGTCTCATGCCTTTTATGTTAGCTTATGCAAAACTTTCCAAAATAAAAATGGGTATTTCCACCTCTGCTGCCAAATTCTGTTGTGTAGAGAACATCTGTCAATGTAACACACCATTTAAAGCTAAAAAGGGCCGAAAAAGTCTGTCTTCAGTTATAAAAAAGAAGAGAAAAAGCCTTAAAAGAAGGATAATTTGGTGAATGTTTATGCTTTATGTGTCAACGTATTAAATTACCAGCTCCTCGCGCATGACCCTTTGCGATGCACTTCCTAACATGAGACATGAGACAAAGTTGTAATGATTTGCTGATAACACAAAGGTTCATTTTTTTTCCTGAATGATATTGTTCCTGGCAACTTACATTGCTCCTGTCGATGCAGTCACTTTGCACTGAGCTAAAGTGGAACATTTTCTTTGTTTCCTTTCGGACGAAGTAGTTGTGAACCAGTGAAAAAAGCTGTGAAATTCAAGAGCATACACTTGCCTGCTTGAATGAGACATGGTTGGGTTTGAATTGATGAAACAAACGGTTCGTGCACAATTTAAACAAACGTAAATGTTGCCGATGTTACAATTGCGAAGCGTTTAAATTGTGCTGGTTCCCCTCTAGTTTCAATGCAAATTACAGTAGTCTGAGATGTATTCCAGTGTACATATTGCATTAAAGATGGCTGCGGTTTTACGGGATAACTTTGTCAATCGCAGGTGACCGGTAATTTAGTCAATATCAGTAGGCTATAACTGGGTTGACGATGATGATGAGATGATAATGATGATGATGATGATGATGATGATGATGATGATGATTATTATTACTATTATTATTATTATTATTATTATTATTATTAGTAGTAGTAGTAGTAGTAGTAGTAGTAGTAGTAAGGAGTAGTTATTATTCTTGCTTCTTAATTTGCAGGCGAATGTTTCCAAGCTACAAGGTGAAGGTTACTGGACTTAATCCAAAAACGAAATATATTCTCTTGATGGATATAGTGCCGGCTGACGATCATCGTTACAAATTTGCTGATAATAAATGGTACGTATTGAAAAAAAGATATTTTAACACAAGCGGAAATGTATTTTATGCTTTTTTATTATTTTGAACTCTAGCATGCTTATGGAAGTGAAATTATATGTGACTTATTATACTATGAATGCGTACAACAATTAAACTACCAACAATATGTTTCAAAACGTTTTGTTTTGTACAAAAAATATTTATGTTAAGAATGGTGAGCTCAAAATGTTATAAATTCACATCAGTCTTGAAAATGGAACAAAGCTAAGTCTTAAATGAGTCGATCTGTTACGGAATTACCGAAAATATATATTGGTATTAGGTGTTGTGGCTTCAGCGAATGAAAGTTAAGACTACTGCGCTATTTACACAGCTTCTTGATGACAACAGTAATAGCGTTTCAATAGGAAGCTAAATCCCATTTTAAATATTTAAAGTGTGCTTCTCTGTATTTAAATTTGAACCAATTCATGATTATCGAGCGTACTAATTATATCCGCCCACGACAGTTAGCCTAGTCTACTCAACAATGTCCTATTTGCATTAGTCATACTTTATGGCATTACCAATACAGTTAGTATAGGGGAGACCGGGACACAAACGAACACCGGGCATGTTTAAACATGGGGATTTTGCATAGTTGTATTTGCGCAAGTTATAATGCTTGGGTTTGTTTTCACTAATGTATTTTGCAACGCGCTTCTCGTGTGTGAGTGGCTGTATTTTTAGAATAACTGATGATATGTCCAAATATAAGTGGTAATTTAAACCACTTAAAAGTGTGTCGAATATGTATCGAATCTATATTCGATACATGCCAAGAACAAACTGTGTCTTGCTGGAGTATAACTGGCGCTGTGTTCCAAAGTCCCCCCGCCCGTATATGCATCATCCACAATAACTTTTAATGTCACGTTGTTTTTCATTTTATTATTGCAAATCACATATTAACTAAACCGGTGAGCCGTTTACATTACTCCCTGATCCCTATTGACACGACTAAACCGCCTAATTGATGTGGCGTTTATTTTCACAATAACTTTCAATGTTACGTTGTATATTCCATGTACACCATGTACTTATTCCGTGCTATTTATCACCCGCTCTTATCCATTTCTTCCTAGACATTCATTAGGCTACATATTATTGTTGCCATATGCGGTAGACAATTTCTACGGGACAATGCTCAAATGAAAAATGTAAACGGTAAGAAAGGTTGGATTCACCAACCTTTGATTTAAAAGAAGGCATTTCCCCCCACATTTCGGATGCTGTTTCAACGTGCCCCGAGCTGTTTCACTTGCCCATGTAGACGGAACAGTTTCACTCCCGCTACTTTGGACTGAACTGTAATCGCCAGGAACTGTACTGATGGTGTATAGTCATCGCAAATACAGGAATCTTCTCCCTGGATTAATCATATTTGCTGTAATATGTGTATATATTTTGCATTTTAGTGAAAACCTAAAGGTGTTGTTCCCTGGTCTCCCCTAGTCAATGGAAAAAAAACATTAGAAAACCCCAACTGTGTTTAACAGCCTGGAATATTGAGGCTTTATATTGAATTTTAATTTGTTGCTAGTAGGGGCCCACGCGAAAGGCTTAGGCCTACAATACTTGAAGGGCAATTAGAAGGAGAGAGCAATGTATGGATTCCTGTATGGCCATTTAAGACAGTAAGTGATGTAAAACAATGTGAATGTGTTGTGTGACTCAGGTCAGTGACGGGGAAGGCAGAGCCTGCTATGCCTGGGAGGCTGTATGTCCACCCAGACTCACCAGCGACGGGGGCACACTGGATGAGGCAGCTTGTCTCCTTCCAGAAGTTAAAATTAACAAACAACCATCTCGATCCTTTTGGACATGTAAGTGTTATTTGTTTATTCATGGGTTTAGTTCATTCTACCCCTTGTCTTATTGATGTTCCTGTTCATGTAGGTCCTCATAGCAAAGAACATCAGTTGGTAAGGTATATAGCTCCTTTAACCAAAGCGCTGTACAATTGATGCTTCTCATTCACCCATTCACACACACACACACACACACACACAATGGCAATTGGCTGCCATGCAAGGCACCAACCAAATAACTGCCAACCGTCAGACTGTCAGATGACTGCTGTTATTGATCTTATCTCCTAAGCCAATGTCACCCTGATTTAGTAGCATTAGAAAAATCTGCAGTGGTATCAGTAATTGCTAATTGTGAAAATCATAATGGCTAGTACTATCTGTTGTTGATATTGTTTTGCTAGTAGAACTGTGGTAGTCATAGTAGAAATAGTAATTACACCAGTTGTAAATACTGGTGGTGTAAGGGTGATGATGTGCTTGTTTTATTATGCATTCATATTTTATTTTCTATTTATAATGCAATTGTATAAGGTGTGGGGGGTCACACTGGATGTTATATTTTTTGGATATTGTATTATGAAGTTAACAAAACATTTATAATTAGGTGTGTTTTTCATAGAATTTGAAGTTTAAACTAAACTACTTTCTTTATCTAGGCTCTAATACAAACAAGTGTGTTTAGATTGTTGAATAGCAATGTATTGGAAATATACTCCAATTATCCTTCCTATAATCCAAAGGTTGCAGGTTTTTCTTCATGAAAACTTAATGATGTTGTATTGCCTGACATGACTCACGTCCAATATCTCCATTCATTTGCCTGCATGCATTTTATATGGTGTGCTTGGAAAATCGTGAAAACATGCTTGAAAGAAATTGTGGATTTTATAGCCACATGAAAAAGTCTGTCGCATAATCATATTAAAGTTTTTGAAATAACTAGCAACAAAAACAAGAAACATCTATCTTTGCCAGCCTTAGCCAACACATGTTTGTCCCATAAGAAAAATAGCTTAGGGAAAAATGAATTGGACTGCTTATGTGGGCAATCCTGTATAATTTGAACATTCTGCAAGAAATGAGAATGAGTTTTAGAGAGAAAATGCCAAAATGTGAGGTTGTGCATTTCTATATGTCAACTTGTAGGCAAAATGTTAAATATGTATATCCTCTCTCAAAACTATTAATATTAACATGCATAGTAGTACAATATGAATATTAATATAAAGCACAAACAAGTAATGCATTCATAACGGTAATAATAAGGAGATCACTACAGTTTTTAAAAACTGCCCTGATAAACCTTTATCTTAATCAAAGGCTTTTGAGAGCACTTTATACTTAAATTTGAATTGTGAATATATGTGATATTTTTAAATAGTCAGTGAAAAATGAGTACTAATAAAACATGTAAAACTGAAATTAATTGTTGAAATTAAGGACACACATAATGATGATATAATTAGGAGCTCTGTATTCAGAATGTTAAAGAATATGCCAGTGGGCACTCAACTGAGAGATTTCAGATGGTAAACACTATGTCTATATGCGGCGCCTTACCCAGACAACTTCATAGGGACTAGCCTGAAATCAGAAACAGTGGAGCACACAGTGCTCAGCGCAATACACACTGTTTAATGGACATATCTGGACAGCAGATCTTTCATGTGGTTGATGTACATTGGACTCATGTACATCGTGCTTTACATTAATAATGTTTTTAACTTGAGATGTAAACATGCAAGATATAGCCATAGTTTTACTGAAAACAGTTCTGGGTTCGTTTTTCCTGGAAGGATAAAGTGCTCATTAGTTAATCAACAGAGCCACAGACAGAAAATCAACCAAGGTGGTGCTAATGTTCCCTTTATTTCAGTTGCCATAGTTTTCCAGTTTATTCCAGCTTCAGACAAGAACATTTACTGGTGTATTTCCTGATGTTTTACTGGTATATTAAATTGGGTTTGTTCTGAAAATGAATATATTAGTTATCATTTCAAGCTTGTGTGAGTGAGTGAGTGAGTGTGTGTGTGTGCATGTGCGTGTGTGTGTGTGTGTGTGTGTGAGAGAGAGAGAGAGGCAGAGAGAGAGAGAGAGAGAGAAGGACAAGCATGACATTATTTTGGAAAGAGCTGACAATTTGATAATCAAATTCTTAGAATGGTCCTTGTCATATACATTAGTTTCTTGAATTGCCCTGAGACTGGTGACATACCGGAATGACAGGCAAGGGTCTGCTAAAGATGCAAACCAATTTAAATACTCATCTCCATTAATAGGGCGGCCTGTAGCGTAGTGGTTAAGGTGAATGACTGGGACACGCAAGGTCGGTGGTTCTAATCTCGGTGTAGCCACAATAAGATCCGCACAGCCGTTGGGCCCTTGAGCAAGGCCCTTAACCCTGCATTGCTCCAGGGGAGGATTGTCTCCTGCTTAGTCTAATCAAATGTACGTCGCTCTGGATAAGAGCGTCTGCCAAATGCCATAAAAATAAAAAAAATTGGCTTTGACCAGCAATGGAAGTATGTGAAGTCTTTCATTTGGATGCTATGCAGATTAACACAATCTGAAGATTTTATATTTTGTACAATATCTGAATATTTGAGAAAGTATCAACTGGAGAAAATTATAATAAGTAGTTCAGTGGTCCAATAAAATTTTTCTTTAACGAAGATGAAATTATTGACAGATGATAGTGAAATGTGTTTAATAAAATGCTCTTTTCCCCACAAATTATACAATTTGAAAAATATTTCCTAGTATAAGGAGTGCAGGAAAAATGTTAGTATTGCAGTCATGGAGCAGTAACCACTTAGCACATCTCATTCAACATTTTAAAGACATTTTATTTGAATTATTCAAATGTATTACTATATTGAACTATATGACAGGGAAATCGAAGAAAGCAGCAACCTCCTAAGACAGTAGTGCCAACTATATTAAAAACCCAAAGAAGTTCAATCTGACACCAAAAGGTTTGGTGTAAATGCGATATTTATATAAGGTACCATTCTAGCTCATTCCAGCAGTGTCAGAACTGTAAATAATCTTTGCAGTATTGTCCAGCCCCAGCTGGTGGAGTGGCCCGAGAGCAGTCTGATTGTGATTTAGTTTGTGAAGGTTTACACTTTTGATGATCTGCAATGGTTTATAGCATACCCTTGCTCTTTGTTGAAAGAGTCAAGGGAATAAAAAAAAAAGAAACATGGCTTCTCCACTAAAATGCATTCACTGCCATGTTTCCTCAGCTGTTGCACATAAAATAACCATATTTAACATATTAAGCACATATATGAAAATATGTGTTATGGACAGCAGTGTTACCCAAAGGTTGCATTTCCAGTGGGTTCTAAAGACATTCTGGTTCTTTCAATGATCTGACCTTATATAAGTATGCCACATATTTTGGTATCCATTTCGCATACTTACACCAGCTTGATAATGCAAATATCGAATCAATCATGTGGCAGCAACTCAATGCATAAAAGCATATAGACATGGTTAAGAGATTCCGCTGTTGCTCAGCCAAATGTCTGAATGGGGAAGAAATTTTATTTCAGAAACTTTGATTGGAAAGATTGTTTGTGCCAGATTTGAGTATTTCAGAATAAGATCTCCTGAGATTTTCAGGTACAACTGTCTCTAGACGTTATTAAGAATGGTACGAAAAAGTTCCACAGTGGCAGTTCTGTGGTCGAAAACACCTTGTTAATGAGGAAGGTCAGAGGAGAATGGCTTGACCGGTTCAAGCTGGCAGGACAGGTGACAGTAACTCAACTAACCAGGTGTTATAACAGTGGTATGTAGAAGAGCAGCTCTGAACACACACAGCCTTGAATTGAAGATGCACTACATCAGCAGTCTAATAAATACCTAATAAAGTGGTCTGAGTGTATATGTACTTATTCATACATTATCTGATATGTGATATAATTACGTGTTATCAGTTAGCTTCCCTTTCTTACATTTGTAATATTTCATAGCCACATTCATTTTTCAAAGGAGATGTATTCTGGGTTAGTCCCTGAGAGGTTACTCTGCTCAGGATAATGTTCCAGGCAGTAGCATTGCATAGCTTAATGTGACATAATACAAATCAATGGAACATATGTTTGTCATACATATAGCAGAGGGGGGATAACTGGAGGCACCAGCTCAAGTGCCCTGATAGCAGTCTCCCTCATGCAGAATGTCCCTGTGGTGTGTTTATTGGGAAAGACATTCTATGCCATAGATGGCTTACTTGTGGGGGTGGAGTCTTTCCTTACTGCAGGATAATTACACCCTCTGTTCAAAGTTTGCCAGGGCCCTTTTAAACCAAAACAAGCAGCACACTGAAGCAAGTGCAATAATCAAAACAACATACAGGCATCGTAGGGACTGCGTCTCTTCTATCAAACCGCTGTTATAACATGTAACAATGCCCAGTTAATTGTGGAAACTGAAGCAAATGCAGTTTTGTACTTTTTTATACTGCATTGAGCATTAATTTTAAGTAGGCTGATTATTGAGTTATCATTGATCGTTGAGTTAAATAGAGAGGCAAAAGGAATGGATGCTTGCTCGCTCTGGCTCTGGCCAAAGCTGGAGAAGAAAGGTCCTGAAAGAGTAGTGGAACGAGGAGTGGTTCAAAGGGCAACAGATGAATGATGAATGCAGTACACAGTCTACAGACACTACTCTGGAGATATACCATATACGCCCAAGTAAAGACAAGGGGCCAAACTGACAAAGAACCTGACCACCCTACCGAGTCTAAATTAGGATGATTGTAATGACATTACAGAGCCTCACACTGCATATGGCCAGTGTCTCCATCTTCTGGGAATGTCAAAACCATTTGCCAAAAGCTTGGTTTTTTTAGTATGGGAGGCTCCTGGAGAGCGGCAGGTAGTTCCGGTTTGGCAAAAGCAGACAGCATATCCCTATCCTCTAATTCCGTGAATAGCACCATACCTCACAATAGCATAAACACCCCATGGCATAACAGAGAGAAGGAAGGGATATAGATTGTGCTTAAATATTGCAGGAAATGTAAAACAAGAGAGGAGCACAAAATGCGTCAAAACCAGACGAGAAGTTGCTCTGTTTAACCCTTCTGCTGCCTTCATACAGCTGTTGAGTTACATGAAGCAAAGAGGAAAATAAGCTTCAAGACCATGCAGGTTGGCTAAAATGAAAACAAATGTGTGTGTCCCCATTTACTACTGTTCCATAGGTTCACAAAATAAAAGTATGTATTGTGGTGTATGTATGTGTTTGAAAAAATATCAAGTTACATTGTACAACAGAAAAAGTAGCGGTATGAGTAGCAATAGAAAGTCATGGTAGTAAGTAACAGAAGTTTTGACAGTTACTTGATCTAGTTTTATCATCTATATTGAATACCACCGAATATACCAAGCGGGCAAAGTTTTTGTTTTCAGTTTCACTTACAGTTAGAATGAATAATGCTCATATATGTTTCTTTTCTAGATCATATTAAATTCCATGCATAAATACCAGCCCAGGCTCCACATTGTGAAGGCAGATGAGAACAATGGCTTTGGCTCGAAAAATACAGCTTTTTGCACTCACGTGTTTCCAGAAACAGCATTCATTGCTGTAACATCCTACCAAAACCATAAGGTAAGGTTTTTTTTAATCAGTTGGATTTAAAGCATAATAGCGTGCACATCCAAATTAGTGGACGTGCTGTGCATAGGAGCCCAGGACAAATAAATTGTGTATTTAAATTATCCACAACGTTGACTGAGTACATTAATTGTAACATTTCCTCCAGTAAATCCTTTCACAACCAAGCTCTTAATTTTGGCCTGGATTGAATTAGCAGTGTCCTTAAATTTTGACTTCCTAACGAATGCACATGTTACGTTTAAGTTACTTTAATTCTAATAATCTTTTCGCACGGCTCTTTTTTTTATTCTATAATTGTTAAATTCTATGAAGAAATTTCAAGTCAAATTTAGACTCAAAGTAACGGGTAAATGTAAGCTAAATGCAGTTCTATTTTAAGATACTGTATGTGAGTGTGAAAGCACTTGATATATATTCACAATCCATGTTTGACGACAAAGCTTGTTGCAATTTTATTGAAATGAAATTGAAAGTTCAATCTGGATGTTGTTACATGTGTTTATTATGGCAGTGATCTAAGCAATATATAGCTGAATAGCTGAATATATCATGGTAATATATTAGTAATATTTAATGGTAGTATTTTATTACTCTACCCTTTTTGTGAGGGCGGCATTGGCCCTGGGATCCCGTTCTGGGTTTGTCGAAGTGTCCCTGAGCAAGACACCTAACCGCCCATTGTTCCTGACTAGCTGGTTGGTGCCTTGCATGGCAGCCAATCGCCGTTGGTGTGTGAGTGCGTGAATGAGAAGCATACATTGTACAGCGCTTTGGATAAAGGCGCAATATAAATGCAGACCCTTTTTTTTTCTCCAAATAATGTAGTGCTTTGCAGTCCCATCAAGAATTTCACCAGCATGTCACAGAAGTTGTAGAGAATGACCTTGCAATGAACTGCTGGACTTTGAATCAAGGGAAACTGTATTAAATGTATTGATAACTGATTTTTACATTGTGAAGATAATAATTAGCAGAGGACAGGAAGGAACTTATTGCCTATATTATAAGGCGCGATTTGTCAAACTCTAGAGCACCCTTAGGCGATACAGGTTACATGTATTGCGTGTTATCGTCAGCAATATTCTTTGAACGGTACTGGGCGATTGTTTCCCACTGTCCGTTATATCTGATGCTTAATTGTCTTAAATGGGTGATTAAACTCTTCGGGCCAAATTAACAGGCAATCAAATTAATTCACAACAGAACCTGACAGGCAATATAAAATACCTTTACAGTGGGCTAGTCTTCCTCTAGGGCGTCTTTTGGTGATGATATGTTATATTTCGATAAAAACAAACAAACAAAAAGCCCGTGATTCTAATATTTAGATCTTCCTGTGTAATTGCATATTTTCTATTGCCAAAAGATGTACCATTACTATGGAACAACGTGAGCTTTTCTGATCTGAGTTCATTTTAGGTTTATCTTCTATATGTTATAACCGCATGCACTGATAAGGACAAAGCAGATCCGATCTAGCTGCCACAGTCAGTCTATAGGCCTATGCTTACCGTGAGGAAAGAAAGGTATCTTCATCAAATGTCAAGGTAATTCATTCATGAAGAATGCATGAAGTGAAGTAATTTGTATCCTTGTTTCGATTTTTTCAAAAACTACGTCTAAATCTTGAATAGTCTAAACAATTATGTTTGCTTGTGTAATTCTTTAAGGAATTATTATTCTTTAGCCATCCTTATATTTCTTCTTAAAATGAGCTAGGCCTAGGCCTATTCATTGCCACAAGAAATTAGCATTATGCTAATGCTTCGACAACAAAATATTTTTGTAACGTAAACCGATCCACCGAAAAATATATTTAAGGAACCTTTATTGACAAGAATGGCAACCATTTTATTCTTTCCTCGTTGGAATCAAATTGCAGGGTTGATGGCGTAATCGGGCGGCATTATCGGGAAACTATGCTTTGCCTACAGGTTTTGGTAAATCCACTCCTGTTCAGTCGACACGACAAGGAGATTACAGATTACACGTACAGATGTGCGGCAAGTGTATTTGGAATAGGCCTATAAAGCTTGAGAAATAATTTTGGCCCATATGCAAGAGTTGAACTGGGCATTTCACTGTCTAATTGTGAAATTGAAAAACCCGTGTCGTGTTACAATAGTATAGGCTACATTTTCTTATCAATTCAAGTAGTAAAAATCTACCCCCTTTTTTTTTTTTAAGACAGGGAATGCGGTTTATTGGCATGTGATTAAGGTAATAATTTGGCGAATAAAATTCCAAACGACTGTTTTCATTTTATTATTTATATTATTATTATTGTGCAGCCGCATATCTTGCATTCTCTTATAATATAGATTTAGCGGGAATTGTGCAAAGCATTTTATTCTGATCTGATGATCACTGTCATCAATGACGTGTTGTTTCAAGACAGACGAAAACAATATGTAGCTACACCTAATGTAGGCTACATATTCACATCGTTTATATTCGACTGCCTGATTTGATGTTGTGTTTTTATGTTGCCTACTCTAACTTGGAATACAAGACTTAATTTAAATTCTTACTACAGACTATAGTGAAAATCGATAGTTTGGGCACGTGGGCCCGCGGTGAGTGGCTTACAATTTCAGTTTCTAATTCAGTTTCGTCAAATTTGACTTAGCCTACTCCAAGAACAATGTTTATAACTCTCGGATGCGGAACTGAAGTGCTCTTTTCCCTTGATCACCGTTGTTATGATTTTCGTGCCAGAAGGACGTACACCACAAGGTCTTCAAAGCAGAGCTAAGTCTTGGACCGGGAAAGGCACTGCCAAACGATTTGCCTACGTTATGTTGTCGTTTCTTTTGGTGGTTTTGTGTTATAGAAAACAGTACGCTCTTAGAAAAAAAACCTCTGAAATGGTAAGTATGTAGTCTCCGGTGCATGTTCTGCTGCGCAGGTATGCTATTAAGTATTCGCGCACACATCAGTCCCTCCTTTCAAGAAGTAATTATTTCTGATTATTAATGTTTAATATATCAGTACGAATCAGTTGAAGTATGAGAGACCGGGGAACAAACACGTTTCCGCTTTCGATTAATGAAAAAATATATACACATATTAGAAGAAACATTTCCCATAGGCTACGGAAAGAAGAGGCATATCTTTGCTATGACTAGGCCTATAGACAATCGGTACAGTTCTAGGACATTCCTGGTGATTACAGTTCGGTCGAAAGCAGCGAGAGTGAAACTGTTGCATGCTCCGACTACTGGGCAAGTTTAAACAGCTCTGCGGGACATTGAAACAGCGTCCGAAATGTCGGACTGGAAAATGTTTGGTTTTATTACAAGTGAAAGGTTGGTGAATCCAACATTTCTAGGCCTTTAAATGTTTTATCTGATAATTGTCCTGTAGAAATTGTCTATATTTTGTCTATATTAACCGCATATGACAACATTAATATGTAATTAATGTCTCGGGAGAAAGGGATTAGAGCGAGTGCTAAATAGGACCGACTAACTGCATGGGATACATGGATTATACAATGTTAGATTAAAAGTAATTTATAATAGGCCGGGGCATGTTTAAACACTGCGTAGTCCAACGTGGCCTGGCTGTGCTAGTTGGACTCCTGCATGTCTCTCAGTTTCTGCTTGCTAGTAACATGTATCAAAACTACACTGGCTTATACACCAAAGTGATTTAAATTACGTATTTTTGGATTATATCAGTTAATCGAATACTTAATTAAATACTTTAATACTTATTAAATACTTTGGTGAAAAAACATAACTTGCATGGTGCTAAAATACAGATTTGTTAATAACTCTTGATTAAGTTTTCAAATTGTCGTGCCAGGCGCGTTGCTATAATACATACGTGAAAACAAATCCATCAATCTTGCGTAAGAATCCCCATGTTTCAACGTGCCCCATGTGAGTTTGTGCCCTGGTCTCCCCTAGTTATTAATCACACTCAACAGCTTGAGTTCACCATCATGAATGGAACAAGAGGCTAATTGATGAGATAAACGCTCTCTTTATTTCTTTTATTTTGCTATAATATTTAAGATTTATTTAACCAGGAAAGTCACAGTAAATATAATTTCAAGAAGAAATCGTTTTAGGAACGAATAAATCGGAGGTAATATAGGCCATATTTATTTTTGGAGGCTACAGTAGCAACATTGTTAGTACTGTTGCAACTAGTCTCATGAAAATGTCTTCCAAGAAGAGTACATTTTGAGTCATTTAGGCCTACTCCGTTTGTTATCAAGATACAATGTATGCCAGTAGGTCTAATTAAAACTACGTAGCGTATTTAATTATAATTTGGACTGTGAGGGGTTACTCCATGCCTATGTGTTAAAAACCACGTAGGCTACTATGTAAATCGTCTTTGTGACAGTCCTCTCTGTGAAAAGCGCTATACAAATAAACTTGAATTGAATTGAATTACGTAGGCTGAGTGATGTTAAACCATTTAGGTTTAATAACGTGTCAATGTGCAATTCAACCATGGTCATAGCATAAACACATTTTTGAAGCGTGGAACATACAATGCGTTTTATGCGCAATACCCTTTCCTTCGGTGGTATTATACATCATGGAATCTGCCTGGCTTAGGCCTACATATTACGAAATGTATCAACAAACCTCTAATATTCGGTCTATCTTAATTTATGTAAGTATACTGTACACTGGTAATTTACTTCTGCTCTTCAGCCAAATATTCTTTCCTTCGTACGTATTTACGCGCGTTGATTTATAACAAACTATTGTTAATCTGAAAGTGCGTACTGCATTTGTATATTGTCAATTATATGCATGTTGAACTTTATTGTAGGCATATTTATCCCATGTTTTCGCGAAAAAAATAAAATAAAGGCTATATACTTAGGCCAATGTTTAACCCGCACTTGTTAGCCTTATCAAAGTAGCCTATTATCCACAATATCAAAAAGCATAGTAATTCGACTCGAATCGAAACATTATTTTCATACCATTTGACAGACTCCCAATATTTATGTTCAGGATCGGAGTGGACTAATAAGAGTGGGAAAAATGAGAACAATTAAAGACTTACGAGCCAACCGTCCAGAACAGGAAACCCAAATGAATGTTATCCTAAGGTAATAGCTAATTATATCCGATCCCTTAACATAAGGGTCGTAAGAACAGAACTTTCTGGTCAGAAATCGTTCTCATTAACCTTAACAACTGAGGTCTGGCAAATTGAACAATGTCCTCTTGAAAATCCAAAAGAAAACACGTTTTAGCACATGTTCTCAGTTCAGTAGGATGCCTGGGTTTTAGTAGTCAGACAAAATTAACCAGTAGGCTTATGTATTGAGCTGTAAAATCATGTTTAATTATAGGCGAAAGCATACAAAGAGACAAAGTGTGCATGTGGTTGCCTGAGCTTTCAGGCGCAAAAACTCTATGCCTGGCAGCAGTCCATTCAAAACTGACGGAATAATATCAAATGTGTCATTTAGCCGTCCTGACAATGTAACGATATGTCGATCAAATGAAGTAGTCTAGCTGGTCATTTAGCCCAATAGCAGTTAATATTGAATCAATAGCTGATTAGCATACAGATTTGAAAAGATCCCAGAAAGGCATTGCTAGTAATGGATGTTTCTATGAACAAGAAATTTAAATAGATGAACAAAATGCCGTTTGTTTCTGAGGTTTTGTGAGGAAATAGGCCTACGTAGAAGCATACTTTTTATGTATTACATATGTTCGGTTCAGAATCTTGGATAAGTTGTGTGCGTGTTATCTTCTTTGATTTAAAGCCCGTTGTTTTTACAATAGCCTACATTAAATCGTTTCGCTGTTTTTATTAATAAAAGTCCCAGAAAATCTTTTGGATGTGAAGCTTAATTAATTGAATAAAGTTTTCAAAGAAACTGTCATTGAAGATAGACAAAACACATGCTTAAATATTCACATACAATTGTTTGTTTAGCTTACGTAACATAGGCAGCTACTATATACACTCAGTGAGCACTTTATTAGGTATTTATTATTAGACTTATTTTTTATCCACAGAGAGTTATGATGCGTTGTGCGTTCAGAGATGCTCTTCTGCATACCACTGTTGTAATGTGTGGTTATTTGCGTTACTATCACCTTCCTGTCAGCTTTTTTTTTTTTTGCACCATCCTTTGCAAACTCTAGAGACTGGTGTGCATGAAAATCCCAGCAGATCAACCGTTTCTGAGATACTCAAACCACCCTGCCTGGCACCAACAATCATTCCATGGTCAAAATCACTGAGATCGTACTTCCCCGTTCTGACATTTGGAAAGCATACAGACTTTGTGAACCTGTTTACAACGTCTGTATGCTTTTATGCATTTAGTTGCTGGCACATGATTGGCTGATTAAATATGTGCATTAACAAGCTGGTGTACTGGTCAACCTAATGAAGTGATCACTGATTGTATAGGAGTTATATATAACCATGGTCGTATATATATCACTATTGTCCTTGTCTTTTTAATTTCTTTGTACTGATTTTTGAACACACCAAACTGAGTTGTGAATAAAACCTATTTTGCATTTCATTCTAAGTCAAAAGTTAAGGACACATGTTGATTGAACCCTGGCCATACAATTTTTGAGCAGTTTTCCTCAATTTTGACCATCAATGGCAGAAGTCAGGCACATTGCCTCATACTTGATACAGATACCTGCAGAAATGTATTTTACATTTTATTCAAAAGGCATACCACAAACATGACAAGGATCAGTAAGGAAACAAAGGATCAGTGATCAGTGAAACAAAGGATCAGTGAGGATCCAGTGCTCTAGAAGGAGAGATGAAGCTGCACCATAGCAATATCCAGAACGGGATGGAAGGACTTATGCCATGGAGTAGTGTACCCGTGTTCAAACATCTGAATTCTTTCTCTCACAAAGGAGAAGTCTGCACATTCACTGAACTGGACTGGAGTGGAAAAACAGATCAGCCTCTTTGCTCCCCTCGACTCGGTTCAATCTCCTGCATGCACAAGTTGTGTTCACTGAGAACAGCTAATAATTGTTCCAGTGACTCCAACTGCAATTGCATCTGTCTGTACTGTTCGTTTAGATCTGTTTTCTGCTTGCTTAGCAAAAATTGCATTATTGTTTACACTAGGACTGTTCGAGTGCTACTAGGAATCGAAACTCTGTGCATCCTGGGACTGGGGGACTGGTCTTTTGTAAATTACTGTTTGTTTTTCAGATTACACAGTTGAAGATTGAGAATAATCCTTTTGCAAAGGGTTTTCGGGGGAGTGACGACATGGAGCTGCATCGGATGTCCAGGATGCAGAGGTAGGTACCAGAGACCGAGACCAGTGCTTAACACATCCATTATGGATCATCTAAAAAATTGAACCTGATCTCTTTTATTTCATCATCATTGTTGTGATGATTGCCATCATGCCTCTCTTTATGCATAACACTTTCCACAATGGTCAGCAATCTCACAGAATGGTGCAGCACAACAATGAAAATCGTATAATTAACCAAGAGTTGGCATCTTAAACTCAGCAAGTGTAACATCCTGAGGGAGTAAAGATATGAAGAATTTCTATATTGTGATTTGGCTTAAAATGTCCGATAATGTATATAGCCAGATAGCTTGGCAGGAGACTTATATAATGTCTGACCTGAAGCTTTTTATCAGTTTGTTATTTACCTTCATTTCCAATACTACATAAAGAATGGTCTTTAATGAAAACATTATAAGGTTTCTATTTCATACAGATGACTCAATAATATGATCAATATGAACAACACATGGTTGACTCTGTCAGGGTCTGTAAGAAATGACCATTAGCTGGTGTATTTTTCCATGTGTGCCCTTTTTCCTTTTGTAGAATATAGCATACAAAGTACCTCATTCAGAATAAAACATATTACAAAAACACGTGGCCTATCCCCTTGGGATATTGGTATCCTTTTCTCTATCTTAGCTGATGAAAACCAATCGCGTAAGCACCAAAAACGAGTAATTATGATTCAATGCAGATGGTGTGGCCCCTAGCCCTTCTCTCCCCAAGGTGACGTAAGTGTGTTTGTTGAGCAGGGGCCAGCAATTTTCTCAGGCCTTCCTGTGCAAAAGCTTTCATTGTTGATCTGGCACAGAATCTAAACAAGTGTAACTTCTTCATCTTGGACTCGTCCATGCTGTTCTAGACTGGCTGCAAGGATTGTTTGGTAGCATGAGCAGCATGCTTCTGTACTCCTTCCCCCCCTTACTCTCCTGGTGACTTAAATTTAAACACTCCATACTGAGCAAAATGGCATTCAACAAAAGAAAAAAAAAGTAGTAATGAGTCATGTGCCCAGTAATTGTTTATTCATGTAAACAGTAGGGTTGCATTTATAAATGACTGTCACTTCTTCTCACCATCCAATACACAAGAATATCTTGTCTGTTAAAGAGTAAAGTTCATGAGCGAGACCACAGCCAGTGAGTCACAGCAGCACATGGGTTTAGCAATGGAGATGCTATGTTAATGTGACAAGAAGCTGGGGAGTATTTTTAGACCTGTGCTTTATCTTTCTATACAGTGTGTCACAGAAAGTCTAGAGGCAGGGCAGCATAAGGGTAAGGCTTCAAAATAAGCTAACATCTGAGTGAGGTCAAATTGAGTTTAGTGTGTTTGTGTGCAGAGGGGGTGGAAGAGAGGTAAGGAGGTGACAGAAAGTGCATGTGAATCAGAGGCAATCTTTTCCCAAAAATGTGAATTATGAACATTATTAAATAGACACAATTGTTGTTGGCATGATATTCCTTATGTAATGCCTTGTAATGCCTCGAAATAGGTCACAGAATATTTGTAATGTGAATGGAAAAAAAGGAATACTTCCAGTTTTACATAGTTACCCATAAGGTCTACAAATAACTGCATCACAAAAAAAATCTGACTTTCATTATTCACACCCATAATTAGTATTTTGAAAATAGTTTTTGATGCTGATGTGATGTTGTTGTACTTCTGTTTTCCTGTACTTCTGCGGGGCACAGGAGGGACCTTTGACAACATTTCCAGGTTGAGTTCAAGATACAGTGGCCTCCAGAATTATTGGCATCCCTGACTGGCAATGCACAAAAATTACTTATTTTTCTTTACAGAAAATAAACAGTATGATTACTGAAATAAACTCAAATTGCTGAATATCAGGAAAATACTGAACTTTATTAATGTTTCAATTGAACCAACCAAAACCAAACAGTAATTTAATAATAAGTGATTATAATGTAATGTAATGCTGGAATGTGAACTTTCTCCCAAGCTTCAGTTTTTTTCTATTTTTTAACAAGATGCCCACCATCTGATAAAAAGCATCCCCACATAATGATACTCCATTTGGGGATGCTGTTTCTAGAGCCATGGGTAGTGTTAGTTTTGCGCCATACACAGCGCTTTGAATTTTGGCCAAGAAGCTCTGTCTTGGTCTCATTTGACCACAAAACGTTTTCCCACATCTTAGCAGGGTCACTCTCATGCTTTCTGGCCAACTCCAGATGTGCTTTGAGAGGGCTCTTTTTGAGTAATGGCTTATTTCTTGCCACCCTCCCATACAGTCCAGTTTTATGTAGAGCTCTTGATATTGTTGACTGTTTCACCTTTACTCGACTTTTAGCCACTGAACTCTGTAACTCATTCAAAGTGACTGTTAGCCTCTCTGTGGCTTCCCTCACAAATCCTTCTTGATTGGATGCTTGGAGTTTTAAGGGACAGTCTTTTCTAGGCACTGCTTGCATGGTATAATGCAGCTTCCACTTTCTGACAAACACTGCTCACTGACATTTGCAAATACTTGGATCTCTAAATTTTGTACAATGCTCTCTCATCTCCATTTTCGCATTTATCCTTCAGATTCACAGCCTGACTAAAGTTTCTTAAACACAGTGGGTTTCATCCAGAAAGTGTTACTTTACTGATTCAACCAATATAACCAATAGAAAGGCAATTGAATCATTGTTAAGGCAATTTTTATCTGTGAGAATTTGTGAATGTTGAATATTTTTATGCAACTGTCAAATGTTGCACACAAGCCCCACTGCCATAGCGCCACTGCCATGTGACTGCTCAACTGAGACATGCAGTGCTCCTGCAACCAAGCTATGATTGCAAGCACCAGTTTTTGTTTGAGATTCATTACTAAGCGAAACACGAAAAGTAAATAAAATACAGGCTTTCTCAGTGCCCCCGACCGGTCTCATCTGGAACTAGACACATCTGACAATAACATGGGAGCATGAACTCAAGGATACATATGAACATTTCACCACCAGAAGTATTTATTCCATCATAGCAACAAGATAAAGCCAAACATAGCCTGAAGGTATTCCAATACAGCTGTAAAAAACGCTGGCTGGTATATAGACCTCTGAAAATCAGTGCATTCTCTGACATAGCTTTACACCTTGGATGCCATGTTGACCTCACAGAGGTCACATTACAGATTGGGGGAGGAGGACTGTTTGAGGTGCCATAAATGCACATGTACATAACAGTTTATCAGAATCAAAGAGAGATTGCATTGACTCTATCAGAGTTGATTTAGCATAGAACACCTCACGGTGTAACCTGCTTCCAATACTCACAGCTACAGGATGCATGTTGCTAAAATTGGGATGCTATGACGATATTACCTATGTGTCTGATGTCCCCTGCTTTGTGAACCCCCCTCCCCCATCCTCCCCCATCCTCCAGCAGTAAAGAATACCCGGTGGTTCCACGCAGCACTGTTCGTCAGAGGGTTGGATCCAGCCACAGCCCATTCAGCGGGGAAGTGCGAGGCCTAGCAACATCCAGTAGTCTGAGTTCACAGTACCCATGTGAAAACGGGGTCACCAGTACCACCCAGGATATACTGCCCCAACCAGGCTCCTACCCCCTCCCCCATGAGCACAGCCAGGTCTACCATTACACCAAGAGAAAAGGTAGGTGATCCTCTTTCAGCTCACTTTTGCTCACTTTTTTTACTCACTGGAGGTAACAATTCTATTGCAATATAATTAATAATTACCCTGATGTGCGATTAAGCCATGTTATAATAATTTCAGTAAAGGTCTGAAGAATGCTAAATATGCATAATTGGTCATTCTGACTCACCAGCAACTCCTCAAGTGAATGTGATGCCTGCACTGTAGTTGTGCAGCCCTGTACTGTAGCTACGATAGCTGAGCTGGTGGGGGTTGCGCAGTGAAAAGTGGTAACCTGGCTATATGCATGTCGGAAGCGCACATGTAATATGCACCCTTTGGCATTCCATATTCAGGTGAAATACGTAATTAAAATGTAAGTTAAACTGTAAATTAAATTAAAATCAACAACTAAAACTATATAAAAACTAAATTACTGTAAACTAAATTAAAAACTATTTCTTCAACTGTGTAATGTATTTGAAGTGATAAGTGATAACAATAACTAAATTAAGCAAAACAACCAGGTGTACACAGGAAAAGTATCATCAAAAATAATTACACTGGCAATTTAATTAATATAATTTGCATAATTTGTTAATATTACAAACATTATTACCATAGATGTATGAAAACTGTGAGTCTATTTACCTTCATGTAGCATGCTATAAATTTCAGGCCAGAATTATTCGAAACCACATCATCCAGCCATGTGTTTCATTTGCAAGTATGATAAAGTATTACAACCATGGCAATGCAAACATTTGGGTATATGCTGTGTGGCAAAACAGCTCTAATTAATTCCTACTAGTAACTAGTAACATCACTGTTTATATATGTACCTATTTATGTCCTTTTCCAGTCCAGCTGACTCTTTATTAAAACTGTATGAATAGGAAAAATAATATATTTTATCTGGAATGGGAAACCAGATAAAATTAAACGAACATGAGTAATACTGCAAATAGTAAAAAAGGCTCTGTATCACAGTTCAGCGAGCTAAGCAATGTTATTGCCCAGATTACCAAGATGCCACTGAAAGACGTTAAGTAATATGAGTACCATGATCCACCAAGGTACTTACAGTCCCCTCCCTCTAAAGGTATTGGAACAGCAAGGCCAAATCCTTTGTTTTTGCAATATGCTGAATACATTTCGGGTTGAGATAAAATGATGGACACAAGATAAGAGTTCCGCATTTCAGCTTTTATTTCCTGGTATTACACCTAGATGTGTTAAACTACTTAGAAAATAACACCTTTGGTATCAGACCACCCAATTTTTAGGTGAACAAAAGTATTGGAACAGAGAGTACTTAAGTAAATGAAAGTAAATAACACTTAATATTTGATAGCATATGCCTTGCTTGCAATGACTGCCTCAAGCCTGCAACCCACTGACATCACCAAATGTTGCTTTTGCAGGATTTTTCTGCAGCCTCTTTCAGTTGTAGCTTGTTTTGGGCTGGGTTCTTTCAATCTCTTCTGCAGGAGGTGAAATGCATGCTCAATTGGGTCTGGTGATTGACTTGGCCAGTCCAAAACCCTTATGAAGTCCTTTGTTATGTTGGCGATGTGTTTTGGGTCATTGTCCTGCTGCATGATGAAGTTCCTCCCAATTACCTTGGACACATTTCTCCATAAGTTGGCAGACAGAATGTTTTTATAGACTTCTGAATTCATCTTGCTGCTACCATCATGAGTTACATCATCAATAAAGATTAGTGAGCTCACTCCAGAAGCAGCCATGCAAGCCCAAGCCTTGACACTTCCTCCACCGTGATTCACAGATGAGCTTGTATGTTTTGGATCATGAGCAAATTTGGACTTTCCATCACTTTGGTAGAGGTTAATCTTGGTCTCATCAGTCCATAAAACTTTGTTCCAGAACTTTTGTGGCTCATCTGTACTTCTTTGCAAATTGTAATCTCGCCTTCCGAGTGGTTTGCTTCTTGTGGTATAGCCTCTATATTGCTGCTTTCTAAGTCTTCTTCAAATGGTTGATTGAGATACCTTCACCCCTGCCCTGTGGAGATTGTTTGTGATGTCACTGACTGATGTTTTGGGCTTTTTCTTCACAGTTCTGTATGCCAGTGGTTTTCTTTTCTTCTTTTCATCTAAGAATTGGGGGGTCTGATACGAAAGGTGATATGTTTAAGTTGTTTAACAAATCTACCCAGAAATCAAAGCTGAAATTAAGATTTGTCATGTTATGTACATTTTCTGATCTCAAACTCAATTTTCTTCAGTGTTTAGAAAAAAAAAGGGATTGACCCTGCTGTTCCAATACTTTGTGAGGGGACTGTAGTTGCCATCCACATAATTTGTGTTGAAAGCAAGCAAATGTTCTGTGGAAATTACTGAGTGGGTCTTGAAGGAACACGTTTGGAGGGATTCTTGACTCTCTTCTTAATTCTTGAAGTTATATTGAATTGTCTGACACACAGATGAGGGAAATGCATTTTCTCAGAAACTAAATTACAAATACTCATCGGAGATTGTTGTACTTTTGCTCATCATGTTCGAGAAAGCCTATACTAAACATAGATCATAGCATTTCTATGCACAAGTACGTTTGTAGAAGTAGACAATGGTGAAACGGACAATGATAATTCCTCCAGAGAAATTCTAAGTAAACAATGGACATTCTATCAATGTTACTCCACATTTTTAGAATTTGAAACTATTATGCATTTAGTTCGCTTGACACTTGTCGTGGAAAGAACACTGACATTACCGTATTTCTTGTAGTCGTGAGGTCCCCAGTACCTCGTGAGGTTTTACCTCCCACATTTTATGAAATAAGGAACTGTTGTAGCGAAAGCAATGGCATCTTAAAACAGGTTATACAGATGGAACTGTGGGTTAACACTTTCAAACGGTATGTCCTGTCCTGATGCATTATAACAAAAGGTAGTATTCTGTCTTTTATTTATTGTGCTAAATTTAAAAGCAATATTTATGTATAAAGACCATTATTTACAAAATGTCTCACTTTTCCTTTAATTTAAACAATATACTAACAATATGACTTATGTCGTAACTGAGATTACCGGTGTGTTTTCACAGTGGAGGATGAGTGCCATGCAGGAGAGCACCCATTCAAGAAGTCCTACATCGAGAGCTCTCCCAGCGAGGATGAAACATATTACCGGCCAGCCGCCTTCTCCCAGCACTCCGGCCTTGGCGCCACCTACAGGACTGAGTCGGCACAGCGGCAGGCCTGCATGTACGCCGGCACCTCGCAGTCCGGTGAGCCAGTGCCCAGCCTGGAGGACATCAGCTGTAACACGTGGGCGGGGGTTCCACCCTACACAAGCTGCCCGGTGACAGCCATGCAGCCCATGGATAGGCTGCCTTACCAGCATTTCTCCGCCCACTTCACTTCTGGGCCCTTGGTGTCCAGACTGAGCAGTGTGGCAAGCCATTCTTCCCCTCCACTTGGCGATGCCCACGGCATGTACCAGAGCTCGATGCCACACCAGTCCCTCGCCAGGCAGTGTGGCCCCAGCGGAGGCCTTCAGTCACCCACCACGGGCTTGCAGGCCAATGAGTACCTTTACCCCCATGGCATGCCCCGCACTCTGTCTCCACACCAGTACCATGCTGTACACACCGTGGGCATAATGTCTGATTGGAGTGAGGGCAGCTAATTGGACAGCTTTTACATTTTGAGTGGGCAATGGGATGGGGTGGAAAAATGAGACATTTATAAAAAAAAATATTTTCGAGACAAGTCTAATGACACTATTCATCGGTTTTATTTAAGATTGCCAAGACAGGTCATGAGAAGTTTGCTTTATGCGCCTTGAGATCTTTGCAGCATTACTCCCATCACATCACGGGTCTAAACAGAGAGATCTGTGGGAACATCACTTCTAAAGGACAGAGAGGAGGAAATAAATGACATGGCAAAAAGTAAGACTTTTCCCTCATCAACCAGATTCCTTTATTCCCTTCTTGCTCCTCTTGGTGTTTAAGTGTATGATATCAATTGCTGGCCCCAAATGAAGCCTCGCCCATTCCCATCCCATTATGGTATTCCTTTGAAACTAACACAGGAAACAGTTATTTTTCCCAAAATAGTCCATGTGCTTCCTGATCATTACATCCCACTTGAAAGCAGGTTTTGCCATTACTGGGTACATGTTGACACAGTATGAAATTACCTGTCATGTAGCCTTTCCAACAAAATCGTGTACATGCTTTAGCATGACTGAGTAGAATCCCTTGATATTTTTCACACTCCCTTCCAGTGGTATAATTTCTATTCAAGAACAAAAGGCAATGGACGGCCTGTAGCGTAGTGGTTAAGGTAAAATGACTGAGACACGCAAGGTCGGTGGTTCTAATCCCAGTCTAGCCACAATAATCTGCACAGCCATTGGGCCCTTGAGCAAGGCCCTTAACCCTGTATTGCTCCAGGGGGGGAGGGATTGTCTCCTGCTTAGTCTAATCAAAATGCATGTCGCTCTGGATAAGAGCGTCTGCCAAAATGCCAATAATGTAATTTATTTCCTTGGTAAAATGGTGTCTTGAGGATACATTACATTATTGGATCTGTCCATTTGGTTAATTTCTCTGTACACTATCACCAGTGTAGCATGGTGATAGTGTGAAGCACCATTCAGCACCACTTTGACTACACATAAGCATCCACAGTGAGAGCTTGATCTATGGGGAGTATGAAAAGAACAGTATTGTTTCCATTTATTTTGCTTGCTTAACAAGCATGTCAATTGTATTAATGAATTTATGATTAATGCAAATTTCCTTATTTTCTTTAGTGTGCCCTTTCTCAAGAGAACTGGCTATTGACAAATATGGTTGAATTCAGTAAAATGTACATATTTATTTGCACTTAGATCTCGCAAACACATTTCAGTGCTTTGTATTGAGGTGCAGAACAGATGAATGGTCATCACTATACCTTGAATTCGGGCACACACAACAAACTGCTGTTTAGATTTATCCACAAATTCAAATAAATCTATATATAAAAATTTTTTTTTTCCATGGGAATACTATTATTTATCACAAAATCACCAATTAATAAATGTTCCAGGTGTAAGCATTTGTACTTTTGTGGTGGCAGTTGTCAGAAACACATCTGATGTAATTATCGCATGGCTAGAAGTCAATTTAACCGAGTTTTGCTGTACACTATCACACCCGTCAGTGCAGTAGTTTGCAGAATATCCTATAAACCATCTTCATATATCTAATCGAATGCAGATTCAACAAAATATGTTTCTCTTTCGATTATAAAAATCAAATGGAATGTGCCTTTCACTAAATCTAAATTCTGTGAACTGCATTCAACAAAAGCACTAAAAACAGCATATGACTGTCACGTACATCATTTTGCTAACCCTTGTCATGTATTGCAGTAAATCACTGGTTCTGTTACAAACATGAGACCTGGGTACAATCAACATTTGTCCTTGTCTTTGACTTACAAATAAAAACAAGTGTTATTGAAGATGGTTTGTATGATCAAACCATCTTCAATAAAATGATCTGGTGGAAAATGATCTCACGAAATTGCCTCTAAAGAAATCTGCAAACTAAGAGTGTAAACCATTTGATTAAATGTGATGTAACATTGTAATTTTAACTGGGAATCAAGTTGATGGAATGCTTTCTAAATATTATATTGCTTATTGAATCCAGGCTTTATTATTTGGGCATGTGCTCAAAATGCATTTTACTTGCAGATGCTTAGAGTCAGTTTCTTTTTTCATTTGAGACATTGGAGGGAATAAAATACCACAACATAAAAAGCCCTCTGCATCACGAGGGAAAAAAGTACATCAACAGGAGATGTCCCTGTGCGGTTCTTGTATACTCGAGAATGCTGCTGTTGGTTTTGTCTTTTAAATGGTTTATGTTGGTGGCCTGAAGAATCAGTTTCTTTCATTACGGACCCAAGATGGGAACGGGGGAGCCTAACGATGACCAAATGTCATGCTGAAGATCATAAAAATGCAAATGTGGAGTCTCTGCAACTGCAGCTCTCTGTTAAAACTCAGGTGACAGATCAATTGGTTTGCAGTTTTGGGGAATATGCATATATTAATTTTCATAACACAACTTATGATGCAACTAGTACCCCTGCTGGGCAACACAAGTGTTGGGGTTGAATTGTATTTCTAAAAAGGAGATACTGGATACTGCTGTGCACACCCATGGTACACAGCACTATGAAGAGATTCCTGGACTCTCAAAGCAATTTTTTAACAGTTTGTTTATCACTGTCCTGCCTCATGTATGATCAATGGGTAAGTCATTCACATTTAAAAATAAAAGAGCACTGAAAATGTGTGCTGTTAATGCCATTATTCCCACTTGTTCTTTTATTTTCACTAAAAATGTATATGATAGATTGAATCAATTGGAATTGTAATAGAAAGATATGCTTTTTGACAAAATATTTTGACAAAACTTGACCTCAACAGAGAACATCAATTAAGAATGCAAACTATTTATTTGCTGATACTGCTTACAAACAGACCATGCTATTAAACCAGTATACAGTCTCCTTAAAAAGCATTGGAACAGCAAGGTCAATTAACTGAAGACATTAAGTTTGAGGTCAAAAGATATACATGAGATAACAGATCCCAATTTCAGCTTTTATTTCATGGTATTTTTTAAATCTAGATTTGTTAAAAAACTCCACCTTTTGTATCAGACCACCCAATTTTTAGGTGAGCAAAAGTATTGGAACATGTGATTGACAGGTGTTTTTTGTTGCCCAATGTGTGCTGTAGGATGGATCGGTTAAACAATAAATAATTATGAATGTCTACGCTTGGTTTTAATCTTGGGTTTTGCCTGTGAAGGCTGCATTTGTGTTAGAAAAGATAAACCAACATGAAGTCCAGAGAGCTGTCTTTGGGAGAAAAGCAAGCCATTTTGAAGTTTAGATAAGAGGAGAAATCGATCAGATTTTGTTGTGAGACCTGTGAAGAAAAAAAACCCAAACATCAGTCAATGACATCACAAACAATCTTCACAGGGCAGGGGTGAAGATATCTCAATCAACCGTTTGAAGAAGACTTAGAGAGCAGAAATATAGAGGCTAATAAGATGCAAACCACTCATCAGTAGTAAGAATCAGAAGGCGAGATTACAATTTGTAAAGAAGTAATACAGTTTCATGAGAGCAAGAATAACCAAGTCTAGAGTGGCCAAGTCAATCACCAGACCGTCACCCAATTGAGCATGCATTTCACCTCCTGAAGGCTGCAGTATAAGCCTGGAAAAGCATCACAAAAGAAGAATGCAACAGTTTGGTGATGTCAATAGGTTGCAGGCTTGACGCAGTTATTGCAAGCAAGGGGTATGCTACCAATTATTAAGTGTTATTTACTTTCATTTACTAAAATACTCTCTGTTCCAATACTTCTGCTCACATAAATATTGG
Source organism: Conger conger (assembly GCF_963514075.1). Taxonomy (NCBI): domain Eukaryota; kingdom Metazoa; phylum Chordata; class Actinopteri; order Anguilliformes; family Congridae; genus Conger; species Conger conger. Next base: position 25,551,346 of record NC_083770.1, read on the forward strand.
GTGGTCTGATACCAAACGTGCTATGTTCTAAGTAGTTTAACACATCTAGGTATAAATACCAGGAAATAACAGGTAAAATTCTGAAGTCTTGTCTCGTGTTCATGTTTTTAACTCAACCCCAAATGTATTCAGTGTATTGCAAAAACAAAGGAATTGCTGTTCCAATACTTTTGGAGGGGACTGTACATGGTAATCCACAAACATGGGACTGAATAAAGAAAAAAAGGTGAAGAATTGTATGCTGATATTAAATGATATATTATTGCCTTGACAAAAGTTTAAAATTTGACATTCATGCTTTCATATTTATACAGGTTTGAGGGCTGTATAAAGCATCTGATAAGTGAATGGAGAGAGTTAAAAAAAATTATGTTCTAAGAAACAAGTATTACATATGGGCAAGTGGTAAATGAAATTAAAATTACATTTGGAAAAATGGTTGCTTGTGGTAACTTGTATTGTTCTTGTTCATAGTATTTATTGTGCAGTCACCCTTCAAATGAAATATTGCTAGATACATTGAATTTGAGTTGGGGTTTTTTTGTCGATAGTTTACTTTCATTTTTTTCATTTAAAATTCTAAGAAAAAACATGAAGAAATTATCATATAAAATTTGGTTATTCAGTATAGAACAGTTGGATTAACATGTTGTGTATCACTGATGTAAATAAATAAACACAAATGTACATACAGAACTGCAATAAATTTAAAAGAACCTTTGGAGTATTGAAACTGTTAATTTCAATTTCTGACTTTTGTCTTCACCTTTGTCTTCATTTTGACCAAAATTCTATGCCAATAGAAGCTTGTGCCTAAATGTATTTGAGAACATACATGTGTCAATTATATAGGAATGCAATTGTATGTTGAAATATGCTGCCTATATTTGAGTGGACCAATAGTTTTTAGCTATTGTTCAATACATGATAGTGGGATGTGTGCTGAAATTCAGCAATAACTCACAACAGGTATATTGTAATTTTATCACAGTGAGACGGGTGCGTGGGGGGTTTGGACCCAAAATGCACGACTCAGAAACAATGGTGTAGTAAAGTCCCGTCAGGGCTTTATTCGGGGAATATCCAGAGAGCGTGGTCAAAAACAAGCAATGTTCGTACATGTAAAATCCAGCCAAAAAACCAACAATTTCGCAAAGACATGACATGAAACTGAGCTTTATATGCAGGTGTAGACAGGTGTAGACAATTAGTTTGAGAGCAGCATGAGAATGGAAATCAGGTGTGGAGGATTGACAAGTTAACAAGGTAATTAGTAATCGTTAGTAATAAACCTATCCTGCCCTAGCGTTAGTAAATTAGTAAATGACATGCACAAGAAACATGAACACATGGTTAGAATGTTCGTATTACCCAATCCTGACAAGAAGACAAAGGAAATTGAAACAATTAACATGAAACATAACAGGAAAATGAAACGTTAGCAATAGTGAACAAACAGTAGTTTAGGCCTGATTAATATTTATTTGCACATTCCTGTTGTACAAATGCTTTCACACGATCAGCATTAAACTCTTATGTTCTACGCCAAGTAAGGTGTTGACTACACATGAGAAGAATCAAGTGCCTCCAGTTGTTCAACTTGTCGTCATCCATCCAGGAAGCAGTAGGTTGTCTGCGGTTTTAAAAAGCTTAATTGTGTACTCGCTCTGTGAAAACAATTCCTATTATATAAACAAATCATATTGAGTTTAATCCCAAAACATCAAGAAACTAACCGGGCTAACTCAGTTAGCAATATAGCCTAGGTGAAATGGCTCTGAGTTGCTAGGCAACGTATGCCTGCTTCATGCAAAGCTGTGATGTGACTGGCCATGCTAGGAAAGGTCAGCCTCAAACAAAGTGTAAACAATTTGAACCCTGATAGCACTCAACTTGGCTTTGTTTTCAGCTGTACGCGATACCAGGCTTAGCATTACTGCCAAGTCAGGCTTCAACGTACAGAGAACCGAGAACATAGGCAACTACTCTCAACTTACCTTCCTTTTTTCACCAAATCACTTGCGTATGTATCACTGCCTTTCCACATGAAGTCATTTATATATGAAAGGGGTTATTTCTTGCAATGGAGGCAAAATAAATGGAAAAAAAAAATTAATGAGCTAATTAACACAATATAATCCATCTGATTATCAAGGGATTGTAATATCAAGTCTAATGAGTTCAACTAATTTGCTGGATGAATCCAGTGATTGCTGTGAAAGTGCAGCTGAGAAATAGGCAAATACCTTGTGGTAGTGTGGAAAGACAGATGATAGGAGGAAAAGACCCCAACAGGGCTGTCATGATGGCAGGCTCCACTGTTTCGATAAGTTAATATGAGTCAACCCTCATAGCTACAAAAAGTCCAAAAAGGAAAATACCCCCTGAGTCTACGAGAGCAGGGCGGAAGACGACTCCTTGACTGATAACCTGGTAATTGACCCTGGCATGAACACAACAACGAATAAGATAATTGGCACAGCACTTGAGACATCAGCTGCTGGACACATATTCTGAATATGCAGCTGTGAATTGTCCAAGGTAACATCTATCAGAGGCCTAAGAAAACATCAAGGCCGAAAGAAGTGCTTGAAGGAGCCATGGCCAGGACTTTGCATTCTCCTGTGAGACTGCGAGTGAAGTTTACTTACAAGAGTGAAGCTCAGTAGCAGGACACCAACCCACAGCCCGCTAAGCATCAATACCCCAGTGGCCCAGGAGGATAATTTGAGCATTCTGAGAACTTTCAATTCAACCAGACACAGCCTGCTGTGGAGAAGATCCAAGGCCACAGACCACAAGTGGCCAAAGTCAAACAGCAAGTAAGAGTGGACAACAGTCAACGTTGACCTGAGCAAAGCCCTGGATAGAATTCAAGGAACAGCGGAAAATACGCAGGGCAGAAAGGTTTGGCGCAAAATGGTCAACGATGGAGAAAACAACAACCCCTACAAAGTCCAGAAGGTAACAAGAAATTGAGCACCTTGTCAAGGAGAGAAGGAACTTGAGGAGTCAGTGGTTGAAACCTCAGAATATGATGAAAAAAGAAGGAGAGGGCCAGAGCATCCTTCTACAAGGATCCCTTTAGATTTGTGAAAGGACTCTTCAAGGAAAAGAGTGGGTCACATAAAATGCCAAAGAAAGACCTTGAAGACCACCCGAAAACAACATGCACAGATGACGAGAGACATGAGCATACCTCCAGCCATTATGCCACCCATTCCTCAACCAGAACACCAGCTTCATGACAGCCCTCCAAGATGGAGTGAGGTCGAGAAAGCTGGCTATATTACAATGCTCCAGATGTCCGGAGATTCATGTGGAAGCAAATGAAGGTGCTGTGGAAGAAACAAATCATCACAAATGTATAGAAAAGAGCAGGGGCATGTTAATCCGCAAGGAAAATTATGTGTTGAATCTCAACCAATTCCGGAAAATCTCCTAAATGTGGAAGGGAAGATCTTGAACATTTCAATCTTCAATCTTCATTGCTCAAAGGATGATGATGAGGATGAAACAGAACAAGTTGATTGATACATCAGTACAGAAAGCTGGTATACCATCAGATTTGAGGTGCAAAAAGGGAAGGAAGAGATCTACATGTCGTGTTCCTAGACCTAGCCAACGCTTTTGGATCTGTCCAGCATTCTCTCCTCTCAACAGCCTTCAAATTCTTCCATGTGCCAAAAACCATCACGGAAACAACTTCAAGATCTGCAATTCTGCCTCACAATATCAAAGTACACTACATCATGGCAATCTCTGGAAGTAGGGATAATAGCAGGCTGCGCCATCTCCATCTAGCCTTCACAATGGCAATGGAACTGATAATCAGAGCAGCCAAATGGGTCGTAGGACATTGTCTGCACTCATCGACATCTTCAGATCTGTGCCTATATGGGCATGACCATTTTCACCTCAACTATTGCATGTACCAAGTGTTTGCTATTAAAGCTCCATTCCAACATAATGTGGGCATGGATGAAGTTCAAACCCAGGAGCGTATCCATCATCAGAGGAAAGCTCAAAGACCACAGATTCCTTGCCAATGAAACACCCATCCCAATGGTGTCAAAGCAGCCAGCAAACCTCAAAGATGTAGACCAGAGTGACCAACTGAGGGAAGAAACCATCAAAGGCCTTGTCAGCATAGACAAGACCTTACTTTCGTGAAAGTTGAAACTGTGGTGCCTGCAGTTCGGATTGCTCCCCTGCCTGATGTGGCCTCTAACTGTGTACGATGTTCCCATGATGGAGCTGAGAAGCTGGAGAAACTGAAGCTGGAAACAGTCAGTTCATACATAAAGAGATGGCATGGACTCCCACATTGCCTCTGTGGTATTGGCTTGTATGGAGACTGCCTGTCGGCACGGATGGTGCAGTGGGTAGCACTGCCGCCTCACAGCAAGGAGGTCCTGGGTTCGAATCCCCGTCGGCCGGGGCCTCTCTGTGCGGAGTTTGCATGTTCTCCCCGTGTCTGCGTGGGTTTCCTCCGGGTACTCCGGTTTCCTCCCACAGTCCAAAGACATGCAGGTTAGGCTGATTGGAGAGTCTAAATTGCCCGTAGGTATGAGTGTGTGAGTGAATGGTGTGTGTGCCCTGCGATGGACTGGCGACCTGTCCAGGGTGTATTCCTGCCTTTCGCCCAATGTATGCTGGGATAGGCTCCAGCCCCCCTGCGACCCTGTTCGGGATAAGCGGGTTCAGATAATGGATGGATGGATGGATGGATGGAGACTGCCTGTCTCTAGCCACACCAAAGAAAACAAATGCACCAAGGTGAGGCTGAACATGACCCTAATTGAGTATCAAGATGCTAAGGTACAAGCAGCAGCTCCCAGACTGGCAACAGGGAGGAAGTGGAAAGTCCATATGTGCCTGGTGGCACCGAGCCAGTGTAAATTTTTGCAATGTGTGACATATTACCATTTTCCTTGACTAATAATAACGAGATGACGAATGGACAAGCTACCACAGGTCTATATTTTTTCATCCAATTACGTGCATGCACTCAATTTGCAAGACATGCACAGCCATGTATTGCACTGCTACGCTGATGATACCCAACTCTTTTTCTCATTCCCACCATCTGACATACAGGTTTCATTCTGACATCCTTGGACAACTGTTTAGAGGAACCCACAGTTGTTAACACCAGACAGAACAGCTACTGCAGTCGGATACTTTAGATGTCATGGAGTAACCTCAGAATAAAAAATTCAGCCCTGAAATCAAATTTACCTGACTCATTGAAGCCCTAACAAGTAAATCTCTGGGCCTAGTAAGCATCTTTTTAAAAAGTAACAAAGAATAATCCAAAAGGTTTCCAAAACTTTTGCACAGGGCCCATTTCCTTTGTTATAATTTATAAACAGTAAAAATGAAAAAAGGAAGCAATTTTGCTTTTAAAGTTCTCATGTGTAACATTTACAGTCCAAGTTTGATTATGTTCACCAAGTGAACAGAAAAGGCCAAAATGTTTGCATACGACTGTATCTTGATAAAATATTTTATTTCAGTATATTGCAGTATATTTAATCACTATGAAGGTACTATGAATGGCAAAACATTATAGACAGCCATTAGCCAATAACTAAATAAGCCCATATAATACACAGGTTGTGTAATGTGGAAAGAGCTAGGCGCTTATTGTTGGGCAGTTGTAAAAGGAGGTTTTATTATATCTGCAGTAACTCTACGGGATTGCAAATGAGGATCGCTCCCTCAATCCATCTCCAAGATGTAAATAATTGAATTAATAAATCATACATACTTGGGTGATAACAATTTGAGGTATTGTAGGCCTGAATGAAATTAACTCAGCAAGCAGAGAACACATTTTGTGTGAAATTAAGCCATGTAGAGTATAGTACCATTTTGGAAAGTAGTGTGATTTGGAAAATACTGCCATGATAATGGCTACGATTGTATGGGATTAATTACATAGGCCCACAAAACTATTGGCCACTTCAGCTAGCTGTTAGGGGGGAAATGCTCCAGGGTTAGAAAACAGTTGGCTGGTCTTCCCACGCATTTTCCAAGGACATCCTCGTCTTGTAAGGTCTCCACCTGGTCATGCTACAGCAAGAGCCACTCCTAAACTCCTAAGGGTTAACCTATTGCCCTGAAAAGCAGGACTTGACAAAGTGCTGTTTCAAGTGCCCTGAAGATCCATTTTTTGCTGCTAACCATGACATCCTAATGGTGTAAATCAAATGCAGTTCAACAGATGCTATGACAGGAGCTCTCACAAAGTATTTCTGTTGGTTTAAATTTAGTTTAAAAAAAATAGTAAAGCCAAAAGCCCCAGCCACATTATATTATTCGGCCTATAGTTGGAGAGACTTATTCAGTTCTACATAGCTGTTGGTGGGTATGGTCTGGTCAGCCAGTCAGGGGGTGGAGGTATAAAAAGGAAAGAGACTACTGAAAATAGCCCATGGTTCACAGGTTGTCTGAACTAGACAGGACTGACTGATTTGACACCTCATTTCCTTCCTCCAACGAGCCTTTGTGTCGATGTGCTCCTCATCAACATCAAAGGACGATTGGATTTATGAAATGGCACACCACAAGGAAATAGATAAATGTGTTATAACGTGTACCCCACTCTCCCAGGTCATTGTTAAATTAAAACATACCAAGTAGAAGCTAAAGGTTTTGTCCATACCTTTCATGCCTACAAGCCAATGAATCAATGAGACAGACAGATCTATCTATGAAAAACTGAAATAACGCCACGGCTTATCACAGAAAATTGATCATTTTAAAGTTCATGTTCACGGAATAATGAATCTATCAATAAAATGATTAAAAGAGAAGTATGCATATTCAGAGAAGTAATTTAACATATACTACAAGCATAATTTGTACCTCCCAAGTGTGTTTTGCAAGTAAATGTCCATCCAAATATTTAAAACAATAAGCTGTTCCCATTAGATTATTAGTTACATTTTAATAATTTGAAGATGTACCCATTATATAATTTCCTAGTTACAATTTAGATAATTGTCATATACACTCAGTGACCACTTTATTGGGTAGAACTGAACAATTGCTTGTTAATGCAAATATTTAATCAGCCTATCATGTTGCAGCAACTAAATGCATAAAAGCATGCAGATGTGGTCAAGAGGTTCAGCTGATTCTCAGACCAGATGTCAGAATGGAGAAGGAATGTGATCTAAGAAACTTTGACTGTGGATTGATTGGTGGTGCCAGACAGGGTGGTTTGAGTATCTCAGAAACTGCTGATCTCATGGGATTTCCATGCACAACAGAGTTTGCAGAGAATGGTACGCAAAAACAAAAAACATCCAGTGAGCAGCAGTTTTGCGGGCAAAAATGCCTTGTTAATGAGAGAGGTCAGAGGAAAAGGGACAGACTGGTTGAAGCTGACAGGAAGGTGACAGTAATGCAAATAACCATGCATTACAACAGTGCAGTGGTATGCAGAAGAGCATCTCACAACGCTTCTCTACAGCAGCAGATAAGTCTAATAAGTCTAATAAACCCCTAATAAAGTGTTCACAGAGTGTATGTCATCGGTAATTACAGTAATATTATGTATAATATGATTTATATGAAAATCTATATTGCAAAATTCATGCATTATTGTAATCATGAAATTCAAAGTATTCAATTTGTACTTTAATCCTGAAAAACTATTCACATAAGTAATCCATTGAATAGAATCAAATAATAAGAAATAGACATTTATTTTCTTTAACAAGAGAATATATATAATAGTTTTTTTTTTCTACTGTAGAATTTAAGCTTTTGATATGCTGTTCTACCTTATTTAAACCAGTGTAAAAAAAGTATCCCATTCCATTCTTTTTTGGGTCATGCTAGAAGCAAGAGAGATGGAAAATATATGAGTCTATAGCCACCCACGATCAGCAATTACCATCGGACTAAATAATTTCTAGTCCATTATAGTTATTTTTCCATTACAAATACGCTTTGTAAAGCCTTAAAACATAAATTTTCTCATTTTATATGTGCCCAAAAAATAGTGACTCGAGTGAATGGTACACATTTCATATCCTTTGTTTTCAATCAGAACACATTGCACTTGTTATGCATATCCTGGTTGAGGACTAAGGAGAGCTGCTTCAATATTATCTGTTTTAAAAGGCTGTTGGTTAGAGGACATTAACCTATTCCTGTGTCTCATTTACTGAAGGTTCATGTACGCTCTTATTATAGCGGATAGTAGTCTTGATAAAGAGGACAATATATTAATCGAAGAAGTATGTTTGATCCCATATTAGCACAGTGTGGCCCATGATTTCCAGTTCAATAAATAAAATTCGCCAATCGTATGGGCCGTTCTGCAGTTGCAGTTCTGTCTGGTTACCTGGCCTTTATCAATCATGGATGATCATGCAAAATATCTGAATTCAAAAGGAATCGTTGTCACACCAGTTAATCCAAAGAAAGTGACAAAGAAAATCTAAATCAAAGAATAGAAAATGAGGGCATTGAGCTGTTATTAATTGTTATTTCTGCACCTCTATATTTGAATGCTATTGCTGTTTAAGAAAGTCTTGCAATACATAATTATGCAGGTAAGTTAGTATACCTTATCCATCCAATCATTTTAATGACAATTCTCTCAGCAACAATGGGCATCATGCAAGAAACATATTTGTTCTTAAATCACTCGTACAAGTGATTTAACAGAACCTGCTGCTTTCTTTTATCTAGAGTAGTATAGGACCTGTCATACATATCATGTAAGGAATGCATTACATTCATTTTCTTTGCAGAGGCTTTCAGTGCATGACAGGTGCAGTCCAGTGAATGCTGTGGTACTGTATTTGCATACATGCTAATTAAATTATTTCTTGGCTCAAATGTTTTCAGAAACACTTGGCAAGTGTACTTTAGTGGACTGAGTTCTTGTTGATCCCATTGGCCATCTATTTGACTGAAACCACATACAGTACTGCCCATTTTTTTTTAATTAAGAGGCTCCCTCTCCAGCACCACCTCAGGCTCCGGCCCGCTTCAGGTCCAGCACATTGATGCCCCTTACTCTCTCTCCCCCCCCCCCCCCTCCCCCCCAGGCCCTGGAGCCTCCAGCATTCTCACTGTTATTCTTGTATGTAAGCCTGTCTGTTTTTTTTGTCCTTTGCCAGATTGTCTTGTGCATTGTCTTTGTGCTTATGTCTCGCTCCCATTTCATTTCTTTCCCAGTCCTGTTGCCTGCCCACTGCTGTATATATATTGAGCCACCCAAGTCTCCCCAGCACCTCTGAGCCACCCAAGTCTCCCCAGCACCTCCTGAGTCTCCCCAGCACCTCCCGTATCTCCCCAGCACCTCCCATATCTCCCCAGCACCTCCTGAGTCTCCCCAGCACCTCCCATATCTCCTCAGCACCACCTGAGTCTCCCCAGCACCTCCCGTATCTCCCCAGCACCTCCCGTATCTCCCCAGCACCTCCTGAGTCTCCCCAGCATCTTCCGTATCTCCCCAGCACCTCCTGAGTCTCCCAAGCACCTCCTGAGTCTCCCCAGCACCTCCCGAGTCTCCCCAGCACCTCCCGTATCTCCCCAGCACCTCCTGAGTCTCCCCAGCACCTCCCGTATCTCCCCAGCAACTCCGAGCCTCCCAAGTCTCCCCAGCATCTTCTTCAGTTTCTGCCCCAGCACCATTTCCAGCACCGTATTCAGGCACAAAGAAAACAGACGGGCTTAAATACAAGACTAAAGAGGAAACAATGAGGATTAGGTGAGTGCAATGAAACATGAGGGAACACATATCAGGTGCGGGGGGTGTGGTAACGAACAGGGCAAAACATGAAACAGAACAGACAAGGGGCAAAGGACATGACAATGCATACATGCTCATTTTAGAGGTGGGGATTTATTGTGTTTACATGGTCATTTAGGACAGTTTTCTGAATCTAACTTCAGTGTCTAACCACCTTCAGAATCTAACGTTGTACGAGTCGTACAAAAGAATACGAGAAATTTACGATAATGTTATTGCATGAAACCCATTGTATTCAGACAGACACCAAGTACCAGTGTACTCATTTTGAATATATCATTCAGTATGTGATTGACCATATTAAATTATTGATGAGGAACACCAGGGCTTGCAAAGCACAATGCTTTTACAAGAGGAATTAAATCCACACTGATATAAACAGCCTGGCTTGTGAGGCTAGTATTTTAGGTAATGCGTCCATATTTACAGGCTTATAATACCATTGACAATATTTCTTGTTGAAAGAAGTCCCAATAAATACAAACTGCATTGTGCAATCACAGAAAACCTCAACTATCCACTGCTGGAGCAATATAATTAGTTATATTGTAGTTTTCTTATTTCACTGAAGTTCTCATTTGTTATGGAATTTGAAATTGTTCAAATGGATGGTGCTGTTTGCAATAAAAATATTTCAATTACTTTATTTTGCAATCCACTATAATATGATATCCACACTCTTAAGAAATTGCAATGGGCAGTTTTCTAAAAGGTCAATATTTGGATTTAGAGAATAATTAGTATCTGCTTCATTTTCATGAACCCATTCTTTACTTATGAACTATGTTGCTTATTAAATTAACCATATCCATTGTAATTATTTATATGAAGATGTATTTTGTTGCCATTGCTATTGTTTCATTGCTTAATTTTCCTTGTTCCTTTTGAATTTGTTTTGGTCAGTGCTTTACGCAGTGCATATATTGTATGTTTGTGAAATAGTTCTGTGTTAATGCAGTAAAATTGACTTTTTCCAAACAAAAACTCATAGACTTCACCATAACAATATGGCACCCTAACCACTAGTATTTCAAATATGTTCAGTTTATGCAGCCAATTAATCCTGGGCGTGTGTTCAAAAGGATTTGAAAAATGACTTGAGCGAAAGGTCTGACAGAGGATCCCCCCCAAATAGCCCCCCCATCCCCCCGGCTCTTGCACTGAGTAGGCCTTGGCCTAAACAAAGTAGCCTGGCCCACTAATGTTGGAGCCTTTGATCTGACCGATGGTAACCCGTCGTTTGTACCTGCCCTTTTCCAGCCCCTCTTATCTGCCTGGAAAGCACAGTCGCACCACAGCAAGAGAAATTAATTAACCCCTTCCCCTCTGGCCTCAGCCCGCCTGCTCTGTATGTGATTTAAGATTGAACGGGCCACTGATATCCTTCTCCCTGCTGACTCACCCCCTGCCACTTATGCACATATACATATGTACCACTCACCCTTCCAAACAGTGAGTACGCCTAAGACTAATAAAGCTACAGTCTATCCATTTTCTAAGAACTGCCATAAGTAAAAAAAAAACTGAATGTGAAGAAATATGAAGAAAACACTCTCTCACATGGTTAGAAAGCAGTTTGATGCTATTTCTATGAGATAAGAGTAAGCATACTGTTGTCTGACTTAGATTACAACTATGGAAAAAAACATGAATAAATTGCTATAATAGCACAGCTATTTTATAACTGAGAAGAGTTTCTCTCTTGTCCTCTGGTTTCTCCATGAGATAACATCACAGAAACATCCAGTGAAAAGCTACACAGAGTGCTGCAGCCCACTGTAGCTGAGCCAAGATGGAGGGAAGATGCAGGAAAAGTGAAAGCAGTGATAAGTTGCGGCCCTGCTCAACCTCAAACCTCAAGGTTGCACAGGCCCTCCACCCAAGCCTTCCAGATGAAGAGCAGGAAAAAAGAGCTGAAAAAGAACAAGGGCATTCCTAACCAGAGAAAAACGAGAGAGAGGATTACTTCATTAAGATGTGCTGAAATGCAGCTCGCCAATGACTGATGACTGGTTAGAAAAATGATTTTTTTTTTCTGGAAACCCCTCAGTGCTGTTACAGGCATGTTTCTTCTTTGAAAATTCTGGCTGGTCATTACTCACATGCTGACCAGTCTCTTCCATTATTGTTTGACTTATAATAATTTTAGTTATTATTTGAGTATGCCATCCACTATGTTACAGGTTGCAGAGGCATACTCCATGCCTAAACAGCACTGAGCATTTGGCACTTTTCAGAGATTCCCACAGAAGTAACTGAAATGGCCACAAACTCTCAGACTCTACAAATGTTAACTTCTGTACTTTCTGACCTCATGTAAACATACCAAATTTAGAAACAACTTCACACGGTCACATAATACAGGCCCAAACTTGGGTTACTTTGTGTTTCTTCTTGATCTTCTTTTAATTTAACATGGATAAGACAAAGTACAAACACAAGAGTTTGAATTATTAGCAGCTAAAATACAATAAAAATGGGGTATAAACAGACAAGACAAAAATAAAGCAATGGGAATTACAGAGACAAATTGATTACATTAAATTAGCCCCTAAGTGAAAAAGCTTGAATCAATTTTGATGACATTTGTGTTCTTTCATTTTATGCTATTTGCTATTGTATTTTTACAAATGTTTTCTCAAGGAAAGCCAACCTATTTTCTTCACTGACCTATTTTCTTCACCTATTTAACAGTTCTGTGAAATTAGTTGCATTGACAACAAAAATAATTGCATAAAAAGAGCATCATTGAGGGTTCTAACTGTAGCTACATAATTCTGCCATCTCCATGGTTATGAAAATAAGAAAGAGACTGCCTGCAATATATTCTGACAAATTAAGTCTGTCAAGTAGTCTACCAGCCATTTTATAGTTATTGGCATGTCTTCAATTTATGATGGCTAAATGTGTCTACTCAGTTATGTGATCAGTGTAAATCTTGTGTAAAGGTTGGGACTCATGTTTAATCTTCTCAATCATTTGAATTATCATCAATACAGACAGTTACATTTCAAATTCAGTGCATCATTTTAAAAGGAGTGACGACAGTCTCACATTTTGTTTTTGTTTTATTCAAGCAGGAGAAAAGCAGGATTGTACCCTTTCTATTTTGCAGTTCAGCCAATTGAATTTGGAATCATTTGACATATTTTCAATTTTTCTTTCCCTGTTTTGCCACACCAGCTTTTATAAACTTAAAATTTACTTACAACTTTTCAAAGCACCAAATGGCATTTTTCTCATTCATGGCATTTTGCCTACATTCATCAATTATTGTAGTTATCTCTTCATTAAAATATTTAGTTGTCAAAGGGGTTGTTTAACTTCCACTGTGAGTTGCCTGTTGTGTATTTTGCTGATGAAGGGAAGATAAATCAATAGGCAAGCACAATGAAGAGGGGAAAGAGCAATATCTCTGCTCCTTGTGTCTGATAGGATTATGCCAAATATGCATGCCAAAAGTCAATCCTGGATTTTTGATACCAAACTTGCTGGTGAAAGTAAACTCTTTAACTCTTTAACTTTGTGTCTTATTAAGTTAATTATTAAGTATGGGAACCCTGTCAGTTAGCACTTTGCAACTATAATAGCTTGTAAGCATTTCCTGTAGCCAGCTAAGTCTTTCAATTCTCTCTTTTGGAATGTTTTACCCATCCTTCCTGGCAGAACACCTCTAGCTCAGACATATTCTTCAACCTCCTTGCATGTACGGCATGTTTGAGATCTCTCCACAGATTCTCAATAATATTCAGGTCTGGGGACTGTGGTGGCCATTCCAAAACGTTCATCCATCTTTCCTGGAGGAACTTCATGGTTGATTTTGAGGTATGCTTTGGATCATTGTCTTGCTGGAATACCCAACCTCTCTTCAACTTCAATGTCTGGACTGACCTTTGAACATTAGCCTCCGGAATATTAGCCTGTAGATTCCATTCGTTCTTCCTCTTGCACAATATTTCCAATATTTCCACAACCCCAAAGCATAATGGATCCACCTCCATGCTTTTTTTGTAGCCTTCTCCTTCTTGGTGGAAATGAACCATCTTCATTTTGAAATTCTTGGACAACTGTTTAGACGAACACCAGACAGAACAGCCACTCCAGTTGGATACTTCAGAAGGCATTGAGTTACTTCAGAATAAAAAGTTCAGTCCTGGAATTAGCTGACACATTGAAGCCCTAATGAGTAAATCACCTGGGTCTGGGCCTTAGTAATCAACTTTTTAAAAAGTAACAAAGAACAAAGTCTTGCTCAGGGACCTTTTTTTACATTTATAAACAGTAAAACATTTTCATAAAAAGCAATCTTGCTTTAAAATTTGCAGAAAGGTCTCATGTTTAACTCCTGTACCATTTATAGTTCAGGTTTGCTTTTGATCTCATACAGATTCATTGTAAGAGACATTTAAACCAGGGGCTCCCAAATATTTGCGCCCCACTGTATGTCTGGCAGGTGGGAGAAGAGAGAACTGCCCTTAGCAAGGGGCCCAGGCCATGGCATAGTCAGGGCCTAGAGCAGGATATGAAATTAAGCAACCCTCCATCAGATAACACATCTTCTGGTTCCTGTAAAATGTCTGACAAATGAATGAGGCCATCCATCACCCTGATTGAGCGGCATCTGTGCAGGCCTTTTCAGCTTTGTAGCCATGCAGTGCTGTAATGGGAATGGAGGTTGATGCAGTTTCCCCACCAGAAAATGAGCTGTGCTTCAATGTAACAGCTACTGCTGTAAATTTTAGCAAAACCTGGGAACCCTGTTGGAGATACCTGCTAATGGAAATGGCGAGAGGCTGGAAAACTGGGGGAGTAGCACCTCTAAGGAAGCTGGGGAAAACTGCTTTCAGTCAATCTGTCAGACATCCCTGTACTACAGTGGCACTGGCCTACACTCTGTTTCCCATCAGAAACCTGCATCCATGCATGGGATGATCAGAGACAAGCAAGAATGCAACTGGCAGTGACAAATATAGGCAGCTTAGACTGATAACACAACATATGTCTCTTCGATGCTTACAGGCATTTATAGACAGTCAAGTAACAAACTGAACACAGTGTTTAACTCGCAGTATGTTGGAGTTAAAGCTGTTGTGAAGTACCTCCTGTTTTTGCCCCACTCTGGGGTGAAAACAAGCCCTCTCAGGGGCATGAAGAGAGATGTCGACACACAGGTAGTGAAACTCCAACACCCATCACATAGGCAACTCCAAACTAATATTTCATGCTGCTCTCTTCAAAATAATGTTATTGTGTAGAGCAGTGGTCAGGGGACAGGACATTGTAGTTTGATCTTTAGCTTTAGCAGCGCCTGTAATTCTCACTTGCGCCAGGAAATAGATAGTGTTTACAGTTGTTTCAGTGTACATTGTAAAGTGTCGCCAGGGCAAGTCATTAAAAACATATAACAAAAATAATAATAGAAACACATATCATTTCATAACAAAAATATCAATGGTAGAAGTAATTACCTGAATGATAATAAAACTTTAATATTAATAAAAAGTGTATCACAATGTTGTATTTAGTTTTTTTGGCATATGCAGTGCATTGTTTGTTCCGGTGTCCCTCAGGCTATAACAGGCTGAAATGCATTGTGCTACTATGTCAGCTCCAAAATGAAACTGTCTCTCCTTAAAATATATAAAATGTAATTAAAGTGCTCAACATTTTTGAGCTCTTTGAAAAAACTGTATCACTGTCTTTGACCGCATAGGGAATAGACATTGTCATTTATTTGTGTATTAGCCCAGGATAGTAATGTGATTTACCTTGGGGGTTTCTCCATTTCTGAGTTCAAATATGTGCTCTTATTGCATGCTTAATTATTCATTGCGATTTTATTATTGAAGCTGACTTTTTGGACAGAGAAAAAGTAAAAAAACAATTTGCATAATAATTTGTCACACTGTATAGAAATGTGATTATTTAAATAAGATATTAATACCTCACCTCAATTTCCACCAGAGTGAATGAATGATGTGCAACAGCCATGTTATATCTAAACAGTTGCTATACATCAGCTGAGGTGGAAAGGGCACACTTCATTTATCCAAATAAATGGGGAGAAGGTTAGGTAGCCAGATTGAGAGAACCAGATTTGGAGTTCCAGGGAACCCCCTATCCCCCCCCCCCCAAACTCTCCCATATGTGGGAGTTCTCCTGGGGCACCAATGACCATCCCACTAATCATCAACACAATTAGCGATTGCCATACCAAAGTGATTCAGGGCCTTCTCTTTATGTCTCATCCAAAGAACAATATGACCCAGGTGCAACTCCATGATGACCAAAGTGATAGTTTCAGTTCATTACCTCATTGTGGTGTACTGTAAACAGTATTGAGCTACTGAGGCCACAGGCATACTAAAGTTATTTTACAGCTTTGTTCCTGTAGTGCACAGTGATTAGCATGTTTCATTTTGGAAGTATGAAATAAGAAAATGATGAGACAATGATGGTTGAAGATTAGACATTTAAAAATGGCAGCACTGCTGCATATATAAAGCAAAACTGACGTGCAAAAATACATGGACAGCTGTGTTTCATTGAGACCCATTTCAGTCCAGCTTTTAAGATGAGATAAGCTTCAGTTTTCTCAAATGGTACTTTGTCAGCCCATGGAGAGCTATCAGCTGATAGAGACTCCAACATCAGACTGACCTGTTCAGCATCACTGCCCTCTGAAAGGTGTCACTGTCATACAAGAGACAGTGTCCTGTGTCAGCTACAGTAACACAACCTGGAATGAATGTGACACGATATCCAAATGAAACCACTCACAGGTATTTCCAAGTTATTTCCAAACCAAACAGCAGCTCTCTGTTTAATTAAACAAGGTTGATCTACTTGCCATAATTATCAACTGAACACAAAGCGAGGTGATTCTTTGCTCTCAGATGAAGAAAGATCAATGCAATGTTTTTTTTAAAAAGAGATAACATTAAAAAATCACATTAGTTCAAAATATTTCTTTGTTGATGTCAGGTCGACTCCATCTATTCTTGACATGAGGAGATTAAATGGGCCCTCTGGTTTTCAAAGCCTAATCTGGCTGGAGTAGGACGATGCCGTCTATCGCAAATGGCTTCCAGCTGTTTCATCATTAGGCCTGATAAGGCACCCTTTCTGTCTGTGGGAAAAGGTAGAGCCCCAAGGATGTTCCACAAAGTGGCCACTTCCACCTGCATTTTTCGTCCATATGGAACACATTCACATACTGTCTCAATATACATTTGTGAGGTTGTGTATATACATTTTAGAATGTCTGCATCCCTTCAGTGCATTAAACATGTCATTCAATGATTTTCCATAATTCATAGTTATGGCTGGGTGTTTGTCACAGAAGTCATAGGTGTCACAGATCCCATGCCTTCTGTCTGTTTTTTTTTGGCAGTTCTGTGACTTTCCCTGTTTTTTGCCATTTTTACAATTTAACTGTCAATGTTAACATTGTCCACAGTGTGATTTGTGTACGCGAAGCAGTTTGACCATCTTTCCAAATGTTGAGAGTGCTACAATGTGTACAGATTCTGGAATGCACTAAAATCCATCCTTGTCAGTTGTTGAAATCAGGTGTTTCATGGCCCCCGTCAACAGTGCTGATGCCGAGTGCTCATTCCCCCTGTTTCAGTAATGTTGTCAATGACAGCAGCTGCTCCATCAAACATACCTAACTAAAGATTTCTTTAAAGACACATTAACCCTGTTGTATTATTGTAGAAATGCACTTTCAGCATGCTCTGTTGAGGAAAAGATTCAATAGCATGCTTACCAGCTTACCAGTGCATTTTACTAGTATTTGTTCCTAGCAGCAACTGCCTGCAAATATTTGTAACTGCACTTGTTACTGTTGCTGCAGTTGCATATGTTACATATGTTATTTCAGTCCTTTACCACTGTTGCACATGCGATATATTAATGAAACATTTTTTTTAATACTCAATGTTGCTGCTTTTCGGGGTTTTCAATCAGTCTCAACAACTTTGCCATGTCTACTTCATGACTTTACACAACTTAGTATTCTGTTTAAAAAAACCCAGCCTCATTCATTGTCCTATGTGGCCTTGGACATTGGTATTTTGTGGCAGAATATGTGGATGCATTTATTACAAAGGACAGAAAACATTTGTCATCAGACCATATTTTGCTGTTCTGTCTGGTTTGACTAAGGAGATCTGTTCACAATTTCAGTTTTTGACAAAGGATTCCAAATGAAGACACTGTTGATCCCATCGTATAAGTAAGGAACTGTTTATGTAAGTGCTCCAGTTAATAATACCAGTTAGTTACTGAAGAGGTACTTGATTAATGGGAGGATGGTTTAATGTTCCAGTGCATGGATGAGTGTCACAGTTTGGGAACAAATCCAGACAATGGCAAGTAGCTCATGCATACTTAGCTGTAACGTTGTGCAGGGTTCGGGAGGGTTCAGTTCAGTAGGAATCCATGACCTGACCCATTGTTCTCCTGTGACCCCCCCGCCCAACTCTATTGATGATCAGGTACCAGCCAAGTGCACCTGTTAAGCTGCACTTCCTCTGACTCATTTATCTGCAAACACAATTTAAGAGCTGTTGTGTAATAACAAGTGATGCCTGACATCACATCTTTGGGAGGAGTACACATGTTTGTCTGCACTTTTCCAAATAGCAGAGGGACCAGTTATGAGTGCTGATACACAACTGGCCTTTCAAACTGGGAGGAAAAGGGACTGTCTTTGGATCAGGGCACACAATACGTTTTTTTCAAGAGGCAATAGAGTGGCTGCCCTTTATTTGACAAGAGAATCCAGGGAGTCAGAAGGCAGCATTGATCCTAGAGTCATTCTGCTTGGATGCTGGTATAACAGTGGAACACATGCAGAGAAAATATCTTCTAATCCAATGCCAGTGAGGTCCTGGGAGCAGAAGTAACACGGTCATGGAAAGCTGTCAGTGAGGCAAAATGTACCCTGCATTGTGAGTGCAAACACTCTGCCTGACACAGCTTTCTGGGGATGGGCAGAACGGTATTGGGAAGCTATGGCTGGGGTCAGATGATCTCTACGGGAAACACCCTCCAAATGAGGGGATCGATAATCCCAGACTGACCCTCCTCAAGGAGGGCACACCCTTACAGGTCCCCAGGGCCCAGGAATTATACACAACCGGTCAACCAGAGACTCTATTCAGCAGTATATGACCTCCATATTTCAACTCTTTCATTTGAACACCTCTGTTTGAACCAGGTCAGTTGTTACATTGAATTGACAGAAAGGACATTTTATTTAAGACACTAAAGAGGTGTTTCAAAACTTTGCATTTCCTAGACTATGTCAAATACAGTCGTATACTGTACTCTATGTTACAGTCTGCCTAAGCCTATGTGTGCATATCAACAGAAGGTGTGTATTTTTCTAACTGCTGGGCCCATGGAGTCCTTTTTTAAGAAAATGTCTCTGAAGGATTTATTCTGTTGGCACTTCATACACTGAGCTCCATAATATTTGGGTACTTTACATAAAGGTTACTTTCATACATTGTTGTTCACTATGTAGAAATTACAGCACTTTTCATAGTCATTTCAAGGTACCATAACATTTGGGACAAATGGTTTAACAGGTGTTTCTGAACAGTCAGGTGTGTCCAATTGCTTCTTTAGTGCAGCTGTCAGACAGCTTTCAGTATCTACTGTAATCTTAATTCTATCATAGCACTCTGCCTTTAGAGGCATTGGAAGAAATCACTCCTCTGAGTGAACATTCAGTCAGTGAGGAGGACAGTGAAAATGCCTTTGACTCCACATTAGAGGGCTTTTTCAGTGACTTCATCACTCAGTATCCATGCAACATGGAAGTTATGGGTTGAATTTGCTGGTTTGCAAGCCAAAGTAAAACGAGCGTAAACCACTACATCTCTGCACCAAAACAAGATCCCCTTGAGGCTAAAATGGTGGAGCAAGAGAATAGGAACAGGCAAAGCAACCTTCATATTGTTCACCTATCTGAGAATGCAAAATCATCCAATCGGGTGTCTTTCTCACTAATGACCTCAAAAGATGGTTTCCCTCTCTGACTGACAAAATTTTGAAATGATGGGAGCCCACTGTGTCTATGGTGGCCAATCTAAATCAACAAACGGGCCCAGAACACTGCACAAATCCTTCTCTTCTCTACTGGCAGTGGCCATGTTCTCTGGAATTTTAATTTTCCTGGGTTTTGTCTGTTAGTTTAATTTGCAATTCTTGTAAATGTATTATTTTTCAATATCATGTCTGGTTTTCTGCTTACATTCATAATTCATTGCACCCATATTCCCCTGTGATGTCTGTGTCTTTATGTAGTTCTGAGCCCGAGTCACTTCCCTGTCTGTGTGAACCACTATTTGGGTGTTTTCGGAATTTTCTGGTTTCCAACGATTCCTTCTTTGTCTCGCTTTTCTTACTTCCTGCTTTCTCCCCATTCATGTTTGTAGATAGCACTAATCTACTAATACCAACTAACATCGATTTTGTACAGGACTAATTATGTTAACACACTAAATTATCTGTCTAGCTAACTAACTAACTAACTAACTAACAGTCAATAGTTTCGGGTAATTATAGTCTAATCACGTATACTAAAAGATTAACTTTATCTCTTTTTCTACACTACTCTATAGCTCCGCCTGCCTGTTCTATCTCTAAATTGCCTGCCTTAATTCAGCGAAGTGTTCGAACCTGCTCTCCACGATCACTATGTTCCTTAACTCTGTGCAATTGTCCCTAGTCCAGAGCCGTTTGTATTACGTGTATGTCTTTGTGAATCCAGTCCGCATTCTCACTCCCATGCCCCGCCTAGTTTGTCTTATCCTTCAGTGCATTTAAACCGCATTCACAGTTGTTTCCATTGTCCGAATGTTGATCTATATTTCAGAGCTGATTACTTGTAAGCCTGTCATACTAGAGATTCCTGAGATGCCCTTTGCCTGATTCTGAGTTTGCCATACTCTTCTGGTTTGTTTGTCATTCTGATTTTTGGTTTTTGATCTTCTTGCTGCCTTTTTCTGCTACTCTCTTGCTCTGCCCTTTTGTATCTCGCCTTTCTGATTATCTGAATTTTTTTACCTTGGACTGTACCCTCACTATTCAGCATGTCGATTTTGGCATTGTGTGTACTGTATTACTGGCTTCGACATCGTCCTGAAAATAAACTACGATTTCTGAATATCCCCAGGTCTGCGTTTGGGTCTCCAGAGCAGTACATAACAAGAATCTCATGGATCGACACAGGTACAGTCAATGGTGAACTTGTGCCATTTGTCTTTGGCAGTGGAGCTGATGATGATGTCTGCAGTTTTGACTTTTGTATCCAGTATTTTGGGTTTGGAGCATCTATTTCTTTAAATTCTCAATGTAATTTTGAACATTTCACGACATTTATCTCTATGATATATTTCCTATCTGTTCCAGTCTTATAATCTAAGGCTTGATTGCTAACCAGTTCATATTCAAACTGAATACTTATACGTACCTATAGTCCCTTGATACTGTGCAATGCCATCTCTTCAGAAAGATTATGACAACTGTTACTTTAGTATCATAGAACATACGGGGCCTAGGCTCTCCAAACAAGAGAACTAGATGTCTGAATTTCTTACATAGGAGACACATGGACATTAATTTTTTCATGATTTGCAAATAAATGCTACAATCTGGTAGCTACATGTACACTCAGAAATAAAGATGCAGTGAAATGTGTCTAGCTAAATACGTCAGTTGAATTCCTTTTGCTAGTGTTCAAGAAGCGGTGTTCAAGAAGCCAGGTCAGTGGAGGCGATGACAGCTGCCTGATATCAATTGCAGCTTGGGACAACTATTCAATATTTCAATATTTGAATACTGTTCAATATTTTTGTGCTGTTTAGGAGCTTGGTGATTGGTAAGCTATTCAGTTATTCTGGCTTCATGTACATTCGAAATGGGGCCGGTAATGCGTGTGGCTATGCTAAGTCGTTATGGATTGTGATTTGCGGCAAAATGGAAGAAGAGTTTTAGGTCACATATTGTGTTCATTCACATTGTACCACTTTATTCACATAGAAGATTCTCATCATGTACTGTATTTACCACAGGTTTGTAATCATAGCTGGATTTTACAGAAGGGAAGAAATAACAGACTCGTAATTAAGATTACGAAAATGAATATTGGCTAAAGATAGCTACCTAGAACTAGCAATGTTGGATTGACATTAGCTAGCTAGCTCAGTTGCATTGCAATACTGTTAAGAGCTGACCGTACTAAGACAGCTAAAGTTAGCTAAATTATGATGTGCCACATTTTAAAACACATAAACTGCTTAAATTTCTAGACACTAAAAACTGACATCTGACATCTGTTTTACTTGAGACTGTTTTGAGTAATTGTGTTGTCCTTTTGTATGGTATTGAATTTTAGGTTGTAATCTCTGCTTGCTCCTCCCTTGGCCAGGGCTGCCTTGTAAAAGTGAGAACCATCTCAGTGCGACTCATCTGGTTAAAGGAGAAATAAAATATATGTAGAGGGACTTGAGTCGGCAATCTTGCTGCTGTCATCCCCCATTACATGACAAATTTCTTGTCTTGACAGTTTTTTTGGGTTGGGAAAACTGCTATATAAATAAAATGTTTATATTATTATTATTATTACTATCATTACTGTAGGAATGTTAGTGATGTGTGAAATATGGGTTGAAAAAATGTGTCTCTATTATGAATTTACAGTTTTTCTGATTGAAGTGAGATTTTGTGATTTTTGTTATTTTTTTGCTATCATCTATGGACCAATCCCTAACTAAATTACCTTGCTATAGTTGAAACATCCAAAAATGGCTGAATGGCAAGCCAATGAATTTGACCAATCTTGGCGTCTCCATTTAAACAACTGTAATTCCAGACATTGCATTTGGCCTTGAATCATGTTCTACATCGAAGGTAAAACATTTAGATGTTCTGAACAATACAAGATCTGAATGGAGCGAATAGCTTGAAAACGTGGCCACTATAAAATAATTGGGCATTTAGCATCGCTAGGCAGGAAAAATTATCTTCTTCTCATGAAGCGTAAATCTGATCAAGATGCCATTTGGTACAAGAGCACGTTGTCAAACTGGCTATGTAAATTGTGAAGGAAATGTTTTTATATTCAAAGGTGGCTAAATTATAGCCAATCATATGTTCACATGACATGCAATGCTATGTCTGAATTGTAAGTGATGGCTGTGCCAAGGGGGCAGTAGGGGGTGTCATAGCTCTTTTATTGGTTTGGCCTTCTGCAGCGCTGCACAGCCTTCAGTTTCCCTGTCTCCTTTGTTATCTGTTAAATATTTTGGGATAATTACTGAGCAGAAGGCTATAGTCTTCTTTGATACTGTTCCCTTCACACCGTTATGTGGATGTGATGATCACCTCCAATTGTGCCTGCTATGTAAAGTCACCATTGGAAACCGTTCTAGTGTGTGGATTCCCAAATTTATTGAAATATCATGCACCTCATTCATTCAACCTCTTTTACAACAGAACACATAGCTACAAAACCAAGTGTTTGCACATTTCTTCACACTTTACTTTTCTCATATTCCATACTCCAGCACATACTAGCACTCTAACAATCACAACAGAAACATTTGACAACACTGCATCCTGCATACAAACACTTCACAACCAAAGCAATAGATACA
Organism: Conger conger; assembly: GCF_963514075.1. Classification (NCBI taxonomy): domain Eukaryota; kingdom Metazoa; phylum Chordata; class Actinopteri; order Anguilliformes; family Congridae; genus Conger; species Conger conger. The sequence goes on from NC_083770.1 coordinate 25,574,800, forward strand.
CAGATAAACTTATTTACTACACAATATCAACGCACTATATTTTCACAACTTACAAGTTTTAGAGTAATCTTCTGAATAATGTGCTAAAACATGTACTCTATTTTCTCATATTTCTCAAATCATGGTTCTGCCAGACATGTCCCGAGGTTAATGGCATGGTCTAGCATGTCTGTTTGAATATTTCAGTCTATATGTATTAGTGTGATTGGGAAGCATAGCTTGTTCATAGCTTTTCGATATTCCCATTCATTTCCAAGATATTTATTGTTTTTTCCGGAAAAAACGTGAGGAGTGAATGGGGGAATATTCAGTTTCTACAGTACTGACAGTTAAGATTTAAATTTTTTTACATGTTGTTCAAACTGCCATTACTATCTCCATTTTTACACTACATATATACACACATCAGAGTGTTCAGGAAATGCACATCTCTAGTTCTATATATGTCAACACAGATGCATGTTCTCCAAACTATTCCAAACTTGGGGTGCCCACAGGGTATTTGCTACAATTCAGCTTAAAAGATTTAATCAAGGCCTTAGCCATATAAGACCATTTTGTGTGGGTAGTCAGGATCTCTTCCATCTAGCTCACTGTTCATGACATTGTAAATTGATGTTGCCCTTTGATAATAGATATGAATAACCCCACAAAATAGAAACAAAGATGATTCTGAGAATTCCAGGCTGATGTTGATGCAGAATCAAATAGAGGGTAGTGTAAGGCCAGAACATAAAGAGGTGAGATAATGAAAGAACTTTTCTAATTGTGCCTTTCTGCCTGCAATTTTATTGGCCCATTCTGGAAAGATGGAGGGTGGATGCTTGTGTATACCAGGTAGAGAGATCTCCAGCACACAGGTGGTCCAACAATTGCGGTTCCCCTCCAGAATGGTGCTTCTTGGCCCTTGCATTTATGGGAATCAATACCCCTCAACCGACAGTTCGACTAACTCCTCCTGTGGGATGTGTGGTTATTGATTGAGGGTTATTTTTAATAGAGATGCTTTTCTTACAAATTCCCTTTCCTGCATTGTCTCCTGTTCTTTTCGCTTCAATTTTTCAAAGTGCACCTTACAGAAAAGTAATTCGTCACAGTAAATAATAATAATACAAATGTGTAGTTTCTGAATAAAAACTTAATTCTAACATCTTGGTAGCACTTTATTTTTTGAAGGTTTTTATTATTAAGGGAGAAAAAAAATCCAAACCTACATGGCCCTGTGTGAAAAAGTGATTGCCCCCTACACCTAATAACTGGTTGGGCCACCCTTAGCAGCAACAACTGCAATCAAGCGTTTGCGATAACTTGCAATGAGTCTCTTACAGCGCTGTGGAGGAATTTTGGCCCACTCATCTTTGCAGAATTGTTGTAATTCAGCCACATTGGAGGGTTTTCGAGCATGAACCGCCTTTTTAAGGTCATGCCACAGCATCTCAGGAGGATTCAGGTCAGGACTTTGACTAGGCCACTCAAGTCTTCATTTAGTTTTTCTTCAGCCATTCAGAGGTGGACTTGCTGGTGTGTTTTGGATCATTGTCCTGCTGCAGAACCCAAGTTCGTTTCAGCTTGAGGTCACAAACAGATGGCCGGACATTCTCCTTCAGGATTTTTTGGTAGACAGCAGAATTCATGGTTCCATTTATCACAGCAAGTCTTCCAGGTCCTGAAGCAGCAAAACAGCCCCAGACCATCACACTACCACCACCATATTTTACTGTTGGTATGATGTTCTTTTTCTGAAATGCGGTGTTACTTTTACGGCAGATGTAATGGGACACACACCTTCCAAAAAGTTCAACTTTTGTCTCGTCAGACCACAGAGTATTTTCCCAAAGGTCTTGGGGATCATCAAGATGTTTTCTGGCAAAATTGAGACGAGCCTTAATGTTCTTTATGCTCAGCAGTGGTTTTTGTCTTGGAACTCTGCCATGCAGGCCATTTTTGCCCAGTCTCTTTCTTATGGTGAAGTCATGAACACTGACCTTAACTGAGGCAAGTGAGGCCTGCAGTTCTTTGGATGTTGTTGTGGGGTCTTTTGTGACCTCTTGGATGAGTCGTCGCTGCGCTCTTGGGGTAATTTTGGTCGGCCGGCCACTCCTGGGAAGGTTCACCACTGTTCCATGTTTTCGCCATTTGTGGATAATGGCTCTCACTGTGGTTCACTGGAGTCCCAAAGCTTTAGAAATGGCTTTATAACCTTTTCCAGACTGATAGATCTCAATTACTTTCTTTCTCATTTGTTCCTGAATTTCTTTAGATCTCGGCATGATGTCTAGTTTTGAGGATCATTTGGTCTACTTCACTTTGTCAGACAGGTCCTATTTAAGTGATTTCTTGATTGAGAACAGGTATAGCAGTAATCAGGCCTGGGTGTGGCTAGAGAAATTGAACTCAGGTTTGATAAGCCACAGTTAAGTTATGTTTTAACAGGGGGGGCAATCACTTTTTCACACAGGGTCATGTAGGTTTGGATTTTTTTTCTCCCTCAATAATAAAAACCTTCATTTAAAAACTGCATTTTGTGTTTACATATGTTGTCTTTGACTAATATTTTAATTTGTTTGATGATCTGAAACATTTAAGTGTGACAAACATGCAAACAAATAAGAAATCAGGAAGGGGGCAAACACTTTTTCACACCACTGTATTATTTCAGTACAGTGCTATACATAGTGAAGGAGAAGGCGTGCACTTGCGACATCCCATTAGTGTCTAAGATGTCACACTAGATGGGTAAGTTGTCACATTGGATTTTTCAACAAATAATACAGTCACTTGGTTGTGTTCTTATTTTGTTTTTTTCATTTAAAATGCTTTGCGCCCCAAGTGCAATTTCTAGTACCTCGTTATTGGGGAACGGGCAGGCCAGTCCATAGCATCAATGCCTTCGTCATGCAGGAACTGCTGACACACTCCAGCCACATGAGGCTGAGCATTGTCATGCATCAGAAGGAACCCAGGGCCCACTGCGCCAGCACATGGTCTGGCAATGGGTCTGAGGATCTCATCCCGGTACCTAATGGCAGTCAGGGTACCTCTGGCTAGCACATGGAGGTCTGTGCGGCCCTCCAAGGATATGCCTCCCCAGACCATCACTGACCCACCACCAAACCGGTCATGCTGGAGGATGTTGCAGGCAGCAGAACGTTCTCCACGGCGTCTCCAGACTCTGTCACGTCTGTCACATGTGCTCAGTGTGAACCTGCTCTCATCCGTGAAGAGCACAGGGTGCCAATGGCGAATCTGCCAATCCTGGTGTTCTCTGGCAAATGCCAATCGGGCTACATGGTGTTGGACTGTGAGCACAGGCCCCACTTGTGGACGTCGGGCCCTCATACCACCCTCATGGAGTCTGTTTCTCACAGTTTGAGCAGAAACATGCACATTAGTGGCCTGCTGGAGGTCATTTTGTAGGGCTCTGGCAGTGCTCCTCCTGTTCCTCCTTGCACAAAGGAGCAGATATTGGTCCTGCTGCTGGGTTGTTGTCCTCCTACGGCCTCCTCCACGTCTCCTGGTGTACTGGCCTGTCTCCTGGTATCTCCTCCATGCTCTTGACACTGTGCTGGGAGACACAGCAAACCTTCTTGCCACAGCGCGCATTGATGTGCTGCACTACCTGAGCAACTTCTGTGGGTTGCAGACACCGCCTCATGCTACCTCTAGTGGTGAGGGCACTGGCAAAATGCAAAAGTGCAAAAGTGACCAAAATTCAGCCAGAAAGGATGAGGACAGGGAAATGGTCTGTGGCCACCACCTGCAGAACCATTCCTTTATAGGGGTTGTCTTGCTAATTGCCTCTCATTTCCACCTGTTCCATTTGCACAACAGCAGGTGAAATTGATTCAAAATCAGTGTTGCTTCCTAACTGGACAGGTTGATATCCCAGAAGTGTGATTGACTTGGAGTTACATTGTAATGATTATGTGTTCCCTTTATTTTTTTGAGCAGTGTTTGTTTGCAGCAAACAGTTGAATGATTTTAAATTAACATTCCATTTAGTTCGCCACCAACGCATTTTGAATACAAATGGATGTGACTTAGATCTAACAATACCAGCTAGCTGATTTGTTGCTTATCTGTCATTTATTTTTCAAGGTAAGAAAAAATATTATGTTGATTGAAGTGTATTATAACAGTCAAATAATTGTCCATTTTGTTTGCGGCACACTACCCTTTCAAATTTTCAGGTAACGTTTGTGGCAAACAGAAAAAAGTTGTAATATGTTCACGATCTTGAACGCACCTCTGGTCACACTATTACAAGATACTAATTAAGTAGTTATATCTTTAATCTATGATCGGAACAAGTTCACAGTCTCTTGACATGCACAAGAGAGAACTGAGGAAAATAGCAGCAGGCAGTCATTTTTACTAATCTAAGGGGGAGGAACCAGCAAGGTACTGGTTTATCATGAAAAGAGTTAACTTTTTGTTACGCATTCCTCAATTGATGTACAGCTACTGCAGCCAATATAAAAAATAAATAAAGCAGGCCAATTCTCCTGTCACAGATAATGATCCAATTACTCATACAACAGTCGTGATCGGAAAAGGTCAATAATCGTTACGGGTACGATTGAGTAAGTAAAATTAGTACTTGGATCGCCCCTAGTCTTAACATAGGTCTGTTTCAAAAATATAAAACTTGTCAGGGAGGTTAGACTATTATCATGGGAGACTTAAATTACCCAATCTTAACTTGAATTTGGTGACCGGACAGCGAAACAGCGGGGAGAATTTCTTTTTGCCGACAAGAGGGTAATCGATTTTAGATCTGGTGATATGTAATGATTGAGAGAGAATTTGCTGTATAGAGGTAATGGAACCAGTTGGGACAAGTGACCATTCCATACCATAATAGGTTTTCATGTATTTTGGCAAATGAAGAGGGGCTCCTCTAAGTCTGAGATTTTTTTATTTTAGGAGTGCAAACTTTAAAAAGACGTGATCACATTTAAGTAAAACAAAGTGAGGTTCAAAAGGGTTATACTTGATACACAATGTAAATTAATTCCAAAGGTGCAGAAAACCAAGTTGAGAAATAAGTCTCCACTGTGGATGAATAAAGCTATACGTAAGAGTTTACAAAGAAAGCTGTATAAAATATATAATAAGGACAGCACTGAGAGTAATAAAACTAAATATTGTAATATGCATGCTAAGGTTAAATAAGAACTAAGGTTAGCCAAAAGACTATTTCAAAGGCAAATTTCAGATGATGCGAAATGCAATCCCAAACGCTTCTTTCAATAGTGTAGTAGGAAAAGGAAAGATAAAGAGGAGGTTAAATGCATTAAGAACAACAAAGGAGAACTGCTGTTATTCAATACTCAGAATATCTCAGCTGATATTGAGATAGGTGGTAAAGAAATACTAAATAAATTACATAAACTACAGACAAATAAGGCAGCAGGCCCCAATGGCATATTCCCAAGGGTACCCAAAGAGTTAAGTGAGATACCTTTTTAACCACTGGCAAGTATTTTCAGACAGTCTTTAGAAACTGGAAACAAGGTAATATAATACCAATATATGAGAACTGTACTGATCTATGAAACTACTGGCCTGTTAGTCTAACTTGCATCACATGTAAAAAAAAAAATACTGGACCCTACTATTAGGGACAAACTGGAATTAATAACATTCTAAGGGATAGCCAGCATGGCTTTCATAACAACAAACCTTTTGGCATTCTTTGAGGATGATACCAAGTGCTTGCAGGGCTTATGATATTGTATATATAGATTTCCAAAAAGCATTTGATAAGGTACCACATGACAAACTCATTATCAAAATGAGGGCAGTAGGAATTATATGAGCCATTTCAAAGTGGGTTCAGAACTGGCTAGGGGATAGAACACAAAGAGTAGTAGTAGGAGGGACCTTATCCGAGCAGAGTATTGTGTCCCACAGGGATTTACATACAGAACATGACTTTATCATATGCACTGAAAGTAATTTAGTTAAATTTTCAGATGATACAAAACTAGGAGGTTTAGCTAACAGTTTGGAATCTACTAAAGTAATCCAGGAAGACCAGAAGTGGGCAGAAATCTGGCAAATTAAATTCAATACAACTAAATGTAAAGTTCTACACGTGGGAAATAAAAATCTGGCTATGTTTAATTTGTGAGTAAAAAACAGCAAAGGTTACATTATGAGAGAAAAAATATTGCTTCGTACCGTGGTGGGTGGGCAATTATTCAAGCTTTGTCCAAAAGGAGGCCAACTGTCTCATGCTGTGAAAACCTGTGCCTTAGATCATACTCCAACTCCATTCAGCTGCAAGAGATTTCAAATCAATTTTTTAGAATTTAAGGCTCAATCAGGGATTGATCCCCAGAGTCTCTTTGAGGTAACTAAAGCTACTATAAGTGGCATTTGTACCTCCTATTCGTATGCATCTCCATAAGGAGCATAAATGCAAACCTGTCACTCTTGACAAGGAAATTCACCAGATTGAACCCTTGCAGAAAGCTCCATTTTGTATAGCTGGACATGCTCAGTGACACTCGCCGAGCACTTGATTATTTTTTTATTTTTTTTGGCACCTTTCTTTGCAAACTGTAGAGACTAGTGTGCGTAAAAATCCCAGGTGATCAGCAGTTTCTGAGATACTCAAACCACCCTGTCTGCTACCAACAATCATTCCACGGTCAAAGTCACTTAAACCTCATTTTTTCCCCATCCTGATGGTTGAACATTAACTGACGTTTCTGACCCGTATCTACATGATTGTATGTATTGCACTGCTGCCACACAATTGGCTAAGATAATCAAATGAATAAATAGGTGTAATAAAGTAAAAATGTTCCAATAATGTGCTCGGTGAGCGTACCTAAATTGAAATCTCAATACAAACTGTTACAATTATAATTGTTGCATTATTCAAAAATCCCCTCTAAATCATTATGAAAATGCAGAGAGGCCTTCTAGACTTCTGGCATTGAGAGTAAAGCAGTCTCTGTTGACATTATTTGTAATTGTAGTGGGGAAATTAACACATCACCTTCACACCTCAATCAAGTTTTTAAAAAAATATTCTACTCTCAATTGTATACATTGTAGGTGAGGGGACACCTTTATAAGACATTCCTGGTGATGTCAGACTTGACAAACTGACTGAGTTTTAAAAAGCCTCAAAAAAGATCTGAATATACAAGCATTAGTTGTGAAGCTGCTTGTCTTATCTTATCTGTGACAGGTTGTTTGCCCTGCAACAGCTGAGCCCTATCACTAGAGGAGCAGAGTCGTCACATTCAGAACCTTCTTCTTTGGGTGGGAAGTGGGGGGGTTGCATTTTAAATTTGTTGGTGGTCCCACTCCCCCATTAAACAAGCTAACTCCTAATCATGACATCTAGTAGCCCAGCACTAAATCCTTTCCAAGACTGTCACAAGATCTGTGCACACTAATAGCCTCTCACCTTGCCTGTCAGCTCAAAGGACTTGATCTTGTTTTCTCTTTGTATGTCCAATTAAGTGCTCATGTTTCGTCTGCTTTTCATGGCGGGGGGCGGGGGGGTTTACTACTAACAACATAGGATTCGTGTCTTTTCTATTAAGCCTCTAGTTCATCAAGCTGAAACTCTGTTGTCTGAGTTATTGGGACCTGACTGTCCAAGGTCATTGAGTAGTTAGACATGAATGGAATATGACAGTGCCCATTTAGCCAATATTTAAAATGACGAATCCTGTTGAATCCTGAAGGCAAACAGGCATCCCAGAGCAATCAGGGGACTTCAAGTAAAAATGGGATCCCTGTGATGTGCCAATTAAGGGTGAGGTGTGCAGGCATGATATAAGTGAACACATACAGTAGTAGCAACATCTAACACAAAACAATTCCACCCAGTAAGGGCTGATTGTGTGCCTTGCTGACCATCCCATGCTCTAAGTAAGCATTCTTTACAAGTTGCTATGTCAACATACAAACAGTGATGCAGAGAGGACTGTGCTTGGCAGGTGATGTAAACAATAAAGAGGAGGTCAACTTTCTCCCAGCATAGCAGGTTATCTCTGCAAGGAGCCCTATCACAGCCAATAGACAGAACTGTGCTATAATGGGGTCAATTGGTTGATTATCACACAGGCAGACAATGGAGAAGCCAGAAGCGACAGTGAAGACATGCAGAACCCCTACTCCACCCGACCACAGGATAATAACCTGTCAATCAAGTCTGCTTACAGTCCAGATAAAGATGGTCTTTCGTCTGTAATCAGAGTAATGCGCTTGTTCAGCTAGTTCTCATGTACACATGCAATGTACTTTCTCCTCACTAGAAGCAGTAAAAAATTCAACATGAGTAGTATGAAGTGAAAGTTCTTGGCTTCATGGGGTGTCCAATTGTATATGTTCATGCACTCTAATTGTATATCACAGAGAAATCATGAGGGGAAGAGGATGCCAGCGCTTTTCCTAGAGAGGCACAGCAAAACATTTTCAAGACCATTTTAACTTATCAAATGAATATCAAGTATCATATCTATGTTTTTTTTTATATCTGATGAATGATGCCTTGCAACTCATTTTAGAACTTGAGAGTTTAGGATTCATCAAAAAGCAGGAAACCTTCCAAGACTGGTGCTGCTGACGATATAGCGCACAAGAGACAGAAAGAGAAAGAGAGAGAGAGTGAGAGAGAGAGAGAAATAGGTAGAGCACATTTCTGCTAAGACACAACATTCTCATAGCATTTAGCGAATGCAGTATGTGTTGTGTGGAAGGATCGGGGATCATGAATACAGTCCACACACTATGGTGGAGATAAATGGCTGTGTGACAGGCTGCTCCTCCCCAGCCGGGCAGAAGGCTCTCCCCAAGCTGCGTAGTGTATGCCAAATGTGTAAACTCTCTCAGAGTGATCCAAGGCGCGGGGAAGATAAAGACCCCCGCCAGAATGTAAACACTCTCTGAAGTGCGCAGAGCTTTGGCAGGGGGCAGCTGCAGTCGCACACAGCCACTTTGAAAAGGCATCAGGTCAAGGTTAAGCTGGACGTCTCTTTTAGGGACTGCATTTGGTGTTAACCCCTCCACGTCTGCGCTCCTACAGTATGGGACAGGCACATTTACAGGTAGTGGACAAAACACAAGCAGTGTTCTCACAGTAAAGAGTTCCGGATAGGTTCTCTAGTGTGGGGCACATTTTTCTGGTATGGCTGGGTTGCCCACATACCCTTAGAAGGTAATACTGATGTCTATGTATGTCTATATACACTCACTGACCACTTCGTAGGTAGACTTTTTAGTACTGGGTAGGACCTCCCTTTTCCCCAGAACAGCACGAATTCTTCAAGGCATGGATTCAACAAGGTGCTGGAAACATTCCTTAAAGATCCTTGGACATGTTGACATGGTAGCATCACACAGTTGACGCATATTGTCAGCTACACATCCGTGCTGCAACTCTCTTGTTCCACCACATTCTATTGGATTGAGATCTGGTGACTGCGGAGGCCATTGGAGTATGCTGAACTCACTCTCATGTTTGTGAAACCTGCTTGGGAGGACGTGTGCTTTGTGACATAGTGCGTTATCCTACTGGCCATAAAGGGATTCACATGGTCAGCAACAATATTGTGGCATTTAAACAATGCTCAATTTGTATGATCCAGGGATTCATGTTGTTAAGGGGGACAATTATGTCCAGTACTTCCAAGGGGCAATTCGAGGGCCAAAAACGACTAGCAAACACAGGTCTAGTTGTTCACAAAACAACAATACAACATACTGTAAACAACAAAGACCTACATGGCAAGAAAGACGTCTGAAGTGTGCAAAAGGAAACACTGTGGCCCCTGAAGCATTTTGGAACAATGTTCTTTGAACTGACAAAACCAAAACTGAAATTTTGGCCACCACCAAAGAAGGTATGTTATCAGCTATCACAAACAGCCAGCTGACATACAAAACTGAATTTAGTTAGCTTATAACATGGCAGCAAATGAATGTTACTAAAATCAGGCCAGGCACTTGATTTGATAATATTTAGCCACCAAGGCTAATCTCTCGCAAACCCAGATCACCACTGTAGTAGCCAGTCGTCTCCTCTAGCCCCCGCCCCCCCTACTCCTTCTATTGGATCATAGGATGTATGAGTACAGTATATTGGACACATGCTTTTCAGATACACCACAGAAATAAAAAAGGCCCACTCCCAGAAAAGGCCCAAGCAGTTTTTAGATTAACAAATACAAGCAGATAAGCAAGGTATTAGGCAAAAGTGAACACGGTTAAAGGTTGCCAGTGTATCATAGTAATGACTGAGCATGTTTCTTTTCAAGGTAGAAATCCTGCAAAGTATGCTTTTAAGATTACTGCTTAGACTGTGTCTAAACTGGATCTTAGCTGGGACAGAGGCAGATAAATAGCTTTAAATGCAACCTGAGGTTCATGGAAGGTAAATTGGCATCTCATATTTCGATCACACCTGAGTTGACTAGCAATTGACTTGTGTTTGAACTAATGTTACTGCAACTCAGAGCACAATAAGCTTAATTTTAATACTTCACTGAGGAAATTGTGTTTTTCTTCCAACATAACCGCAAATAAACTAAAATAAAAGTACTACAACATTCGGAAATGTATCAATATGAAATACATTTTCTCATGTTGTTTGTGTGGCTTCTGTGACTAGACACTGTTCATATTTCTGCTATTCAGAAAAGCCCTGACATAAACACTTTGAAGCTGTAAACCAACACTGTTGTAGCTTAACTCAAATATATTTTATATTTGGTGAAATTAAAAAGAATGAAGGAATTAAGTAGAAATATTTGCCCAGAACTCATCTCATGCAGTAGGGCATTCAACCATCAATGGAGGTAATTGGCCACAGCTACGGTGATTACAATCAATCTCAGCTCTCGGTCTTGTCTTGCCCCAATCAGTCAGGTCTTGGTCTCAATCTTGGCCTCGATACCCTAGGTCCTGGTCTGGATCTGGGCCTTGACCCTTTGGGTCTCAGTCTGGTTCTGGATCATGAGAAGTCTGGTCTTGACTACAGCTCTGTCTCAGACACTGGCAGGTGCTTCACCCCTGCCATCATTCACAGAGGGAGAGAGAGTATGTATGGGGACAGAAAAAAAGTTGGCAGCCAGCAACAGTGGCTAGAGTAAGAGGTCCTATGATGTCATCTCTCCTGCTGGGGTTGAGTATATGAGAAACAGGAGATGGAACAGAATAGATCAGCACAGCCACAGTGAAGAACAGCCAGCTGTGCAGGAAGATGACTCGAGTTCATCAGAGAATTATGCTACATGACATCACCTGACATCACCTGATCAAGCTGAAAAGTCAATAAGACCTGAGAACGGCAGCTCTCAGTGCACCAGATCAGGCCAGTGTACAACAGTCGCAGCTAAATTAACATTATTAAGTGAGGCAGAGGTAAAGTCTGCATTCCAGCAGGTGTCAAGTGCTTGAAGCTCTGACCCTAAAAAGTTGCAAGGGACATTGCATCACAAAACTAAATGTGTTGTTTTCATGTTATATGTCGCTACTATAGTTTGAATATGTTACATGTATTGCTAAAAGCATTTTAATACTTCCCTGCACTTTTGCTAATGAAGTAACAACAAGCCTACATGCAATTTATGAATATACAGCATAGAAAGCTGGAAAAGTAAGATGTAGTTTCTGGACATTAGTATTGGCCAGCATCTGACGGTGGTGGCCAGCATCTTGTGGGTTTCAGTTCTGGTCCTAACTGTAAAATAAACTGCTTTTACAGGCCAAGTTAATAAACAGACCAGACTTGACGCCATAGGAGAATATAAGAACAGACACCCAGAGCTTGTAAGCAGGCATAAGCAACACAGAAGCAGGCACATGCAAAGGAACAATAGAGCATATAAGGCAAGCATATACAGCACAAAAAAGGCACATGCCTTTAAAGCATAAAAAAGCACAAAACTATTAATCAGATGATGACACAACATGATGATGATGTCATTGTCATTTTTCTTGCTTGATTAATCAGTAAGCTAAGGTGGTTGTTTTTATTATTAGAGTGGTGATGACTGTAAGTTAACACTACTGAAATGACTATGCAGGACCTACCTATCACAGTGCACATTCTGCCACCATTTATTTTTCCAGAAAGAAATCTGCGTTATTCCGAGACTTCCTTGCCACACCACCCAGAAAGGATTCATTATTGAATCCTTAGATGAAGGGCTCTTCCATCACAGAATATAATAGTCTCTTTGCCAAGCCCATATTACACCACACTGGTGACTTGGATTTGGCTCAGAACTGTTGTGTATATGCGTGCATGCGTGTCTGTTTGTGAATGTGCCCAAGTATATGTGGGTACAAAAGTCTGAGCGTCTATGCTGCCTAATATAGACAGAGAAGGGGTACGCCAATCCCAGCTGTCCCAGTAATAACATTGATTCACTTTGGAAAATATACAAGGCTTTCCCACTGGGAGATTGATGCTCCCTTGTGATCAAAGTGCCTAAGTGGTACTTAATGTTATCTGCCTCCCACCCATTCCCTCTCCCCCTTACAGTCCTCTCCATACCCAGATCACACATCACCAGAGCAAGCATGCAGAGGGGATTGGAGGAATCAATGGGGGAGGAAACAAATCCAATTTTATGTTATCAAAGAATAAAGTATATGAAGCATTTGGAAAAAGTATTTCATTTGCAAAACAAAAAGTGCATGAGACAACTGAGAGCTTGATTCAGTTACAATGTCTGTTTGTTCTCGCAAAATTAAACATTTAGGCGCATTTGCTTTCATCCTATTCTTCTGTCACCTCCTTTTTCTTGTTCATCCTTCACTGTTAACCTCTCACCCAGAGTATGAGTTGGATTAGGTTATAGTCTTGTCACAGCTTTGATTGTGTAAAGTACTTTGTGGACAGAAAAGAGTTCTGTGACAAATGAGCTGTGTATTGCCCATAAGTAGCTATGAGAACAATAAGTCATGAAGAAAAAATAATGGCAACATATGCTATAACCTGATTATTCTATCAACCCTTTCATGAATGTTAAAATTCCAGTACCCAAATATATTTCTGATGCCTTTGCCTCCAGGCATTAAAAATATATCTTTCATTTTCTTATTTTCCTTACATAGGCTACCCAACAAATCTTATTTAGAATAATCAGTGTAACAGCCTTCCAAAGTAGAAACCATGGCAAACACTGAACATACTCCATAAGTCTTAAGACAAAGACATATTTTCTTCTTAATTTGGCTCTGTATTCCACAATTTTAGATGTGTAATCAAAAAATTAACATGTGGTTAAAGTGCAGATTTGCAGCTTCTATTAAAGGTCCACATGCATAGTTTTTGAGCTTTTCATATTATCTTGGAGCTTTCAATATATGTTCCATACTGATTCAGGTAAAATAAATGCCATTGTCTGCATAATTGGGTATTATAGTTTTGCAATCATTCTTATTTCACACGTATTACAAAATAACCAAATATTCTATAGGTCATGTAACTTTTGTCAATGAACATTTATTTTTTATGTATGATTAGAAGAGACATTTGTACAGTCCAACCAAGTAAATAAAATACACACACAGGTAGTCCTATACTTCCCCTCAATGTCACACCCTAGGGCCAAAACAGGTGTATGGGCACTCACCAATCTCAAACATATGTGTGTTACGAGGGCACACAAAGGCGGCGACACCTGAGGAGCTATCTAGCTCCCTCAGCTGCTTTCCCCATGCTGGTTCAACATTTCTAAGCTGCTCTTTTAAAATCAATAACAATTAACCTAAACCACATGCGACATAGACAAAGACGAACAACTCCAAATAACAAATAATAATGAGTAAGGGTCTGTGTCCACTAAGCTTCTTTTCTGGCAGAAAAGGCGCTGGAAAATGCTGGGATGATGAGTCTGATAAAAACGGTTTGGTGTGCTGAGAAAAAAAGCTGTGCGCATGGGTTATGTACCTATGACAACATACCAAAACATTCTAACGTATACCGTTCCCCTGTTGCGGAAGATATCGCTCGTTGTTTGTTTGTTTATTTAATTAGCGTTTTCTACATGAGTTCAAGAAAACGATGGATGCTTGCCCTAATACGGATACTCTGATACCGCTGAAACAAGCTTCTCCTCCATATTCTTGCCATTGCATTTGAAACAATGTTACAAAGCCGGGTAACGTTGGGGGTCGTTGGGGTGCTTTTAAATCCTGCCCCATCTAAGCTGTGATTGGTCGGATCATGAAAAGTGACATTGACGAGCGCCGCACAAAAAGGCGGGGAGCTCTGAAAAAAGACGCCAGCTGCAACGCTTTCTCTAGAAGCGGCTGCATGCCCCGCATGCGCACTCTCCCTATGGAAAATAACAGAAAAAAGGCACTGGCACACGTAATAAGAAACGTAGTGGACACAGGCCCTAAGTCTTTTTTAAAACCTCTTAACTTTCCCGAAGTTCAAGACCATCTCCAGGGGTCTGAGCTTGAGCACTGGCCCAGCTTCAGTCTGCTGTGGAAGAAACTGCCAGTCCAGTGCAGTGAGGTGTCTTCACGTACAGCAGGAGAGCCTCGTCAACAGGCTGGAGAGAGGACACAGGCAATCCGATATCCCCACGACTGCTAACTCAGCCCTACCTCACACAGGAACCTTGCCCTACCTCCCACTCACTACATATCTTCCCTATACAGCATGCAAATAACACCCACCCTCCGGTAATGAGTGCAAAATACAACCAGTACGGCTGGGCTTCCGCCTCCTAACATTCACCAAGACTTGCTCCCCCCAAAAAAACCCATGCCCGCTCATTCTGCTCCTTTTTTCAATACTACTCAATTACTCTAAGTTTAGTTAGCAAAATGCAGTATTTTACACCTCATAAGACCATTTAGATAATATCATTTATTTTGCATGTGTCCTTTTGGAGTCTCCAACTGTCCTTTTAGGAAAACTAGACATAGCCTAGACATAGATTACAAAAAACAATGCAGAATGGGATTTGTCCGGTGTTGTGACTTGGTTCCATTGTGTTTCTAAGCATACCAGCCACAGCTTCAGTCAGCTATCCAGTCAAAAGCAGAAAATCTTTTCAGTGAGAAAAAAGGCTGTGAAAGTGAGCTTGAACCCACTTTCACAGGGTTCAAGGATACTAACCATTTTATTTTGGGTATGTCATTTTCAAGTTTATTATTAAGGGGTTAATGTAATAAAATATCATTATTACATTTTAATATTTTAATATGTTTATTGTAATCAATTTATATTACATTATTCTGTAATATTTGTCATACCTTGCAAGTAGGCAATAGGCCAGTTGTTTTCACAAACTGTCCCTGTCTGTTGCAGTTATTATTAACTTTATAATGTTAGACGTATGGTAATTCCCTGAAATTCCTTTTTGAATTCCTTTTGAACATTAGCCTCAGCAAATAAGTCAAAAGGCAGTTTTCAAAAACACTGACTACCTACAAAGCAAAGAAACATAATTGTGCAGCTTAGGTACATTTACTTACAATAAATTAATGAGAAGTATGGAAAACTAGAAAAAAGGATGAGACTATGAAAACGTAATGCCATGTTAAAGCAATTTAGCAATCTTAGTTTTCTATAACTGGCATTTGCAGAGATGTTATTTAGGCAGTGAGCAAACATTTTTTGAGGGGTAACTTACTGTTTGGTCATAGACACAAATTTTATTAGTTGACAGCACGAAATAATCCGGCTGGTGCAAACAGACTACAGGAGACCAGAGGATTCAATATCGAGCAATGAAGTGCGGAGAGGAATGGGTGGTACCTTGCTTTCTGAAACCCTCCTTACCTGGGCAACACTGTATAATTAAGCATCATTCCATGGGTCCACCAGACATTGTCAGCTCTAACACATATTTGATTGGGACCACATTCAAAACACGTAAATTATATAATTACATGGATAATGTTTTAATTCATAAGGAATCATGAAGAACATTGTTTCATGGAATTCAATAATTCATTTCTAAAGGATTCAATGGAAAGTTCTATGTTTTAGTTCATTTTACTGTGTGCCTGGGAACTGAGGGGTTAACACTTCCAATCGCTTCAACTTTCAAAGAGCAACCGATTGCACATCCAGACATGGCAAGATATTAGCAGGGTTTCTGAGCAACAAGAAGAAAAAATTGAACTAACAGCTTGTGAGGGTTCCACTCCAGTGGGTTATTGATTCCTCTTGGCTTGGCTTTGTGGCTCCTGGAAGGTGTTTGGGCAGCACTCTGGGCCTGGTCGCTGTCATTGGTGGACTGCTGGGACACACAAGTGGCTGTCACCTTTTAGCAAGGGCAGAGAGAAGTGTGGAGAGAGTGGTAGGCACAGGTGGGCAGAAGGGTGCCTCTGGAGGACCGCAGCTGTAATTACAGTGCTGGTGTTTATGTAGTCCTGGGACAGTCAAAGAACACTGAGAGCCCTGGGCCCTGAAGAGGCAGAGGAGAAGTCAGAGTCTGCTGAACTGTGAGGTCCTGTTTGGGGACCCTGAAATCCAGTCAAATACACAACAGCTACCCCAGATGCATGCCAGGTGACAGGCCGAGAAGGTGACGCAAAGCATTCAAGCACAAGTATGCTTGCCAGATCGGGGCCACATAAACTGCCAGCATATTGGGGATCAATACGCAAACAGTTCCACTTAAGAGAACATGGTGCCTCGCATTTCTCCCCATTACAATTTCATTGTATCAACCACTAGTGTGTTTCCCCCCTGTCATCTGCTGTGCTCAGCTGTCCCCTGGGTCCCCCCTAATTTCAACCGGTATGTTGTCCGTTAACAATTCATGTGCTAATGTAATAAGTGAGTGAATCTTGCTCCGCAATCTCTATGGAAAAGAAACTGTTAAAAATGACAGTAGAATTTTCCTTCAGACAGGGCTAAGAAAAGACATTTGCATGTTTACTTTTAGGATGACCTATTTTAGGTAGATTTTAGAACCTTTTATTTTTACCTCCGACTGGGGACTTCTATTCTCAACTAGCGGGATCAGAAGAAACTTGTTGAATGTGAAGAAATGCAAATTGTGCTTGTGGGATTTTAATAATATTTTCCCATTGACTCATTGAGACATCGATAATCAAAATACACAAATTCTGTGTGAATGAGATTCCTTTTTAATTAATCTCTACATATCATCTCTATGAGCATATTGGCTGCGTATCCCATGTCAAACGCCCATGTATCTAGCTAAGACATAACAATATTTGAATTGTAATGTAATTTGCAAAGCAGTACTCTTTTCAATGCTGTCAACCAAAGTCTAATAGGACCATAGAGATACTGGCAAATGCACCCTGCTACCTTCAGAGCACATTTAACAGAATGTTCTGTTTAAAAGCCAGTGAGCTTAAGTGTTTTTTAATGTAATGCTATTAGGCCATACATTGCAACAATGCCTAGATTGAAGTTAATTTACCTAAATGAGAGTTTATGGCTGGAGCACTTATACGTTTCTAAGGAGTAGATCTTAATGTATTAGTACATATTGTCGGGGGAAAGTGGGGGTATATTGCAGAATGCTCTCTTTTGTTTAGACAACCAGAGGTAATACCCACAAGAGACAACCTTTTACAATTAGGTACAGTTCTTTTGGCTGGTCATGCAGTCATTACCCCCAATTGGCTCATTAGCTTGAGAAAAAAAAAGTCATTTTGTTAAGGATTTCAAGTACTTAATTGACATCATAATATATTTATACCATTATGCATGGGTGCACTATCTAGTTAAGACCCAAGCATATTAAACATTCACACAAACCATACATACACTCAGTGACCATTTTATTAGGTAGCTTGTCAATGCAAATATTTAATCAGCCAATTATGTGGCCACAAGTAAATGCAAAAAGCATGCAGATGTGATCAAGAGGTTCAGCTGTTTTTCAGACCAAATGTCAGAATGGAGAAGAAATGTGACCTGAGTGACTTTGACCGTGTAAAGACAGGGTGATTTGAGTATCACACAAATTGCTGAGTGTTGCACACACAACACTCTCTATCGTAATAGCAGAAAATGGTGTGAAAAACAAAAAACATTCAGAGAGCATTCTGTGGGCAAAAAAGTGTTATTAATGAGAGAGATCAGAGGAGAAGGGCCAGACTGGTCGAAGCCGAGAGGAAGGTGACAGTAATGTGAATAACCACACATTACAACAGTGGAGTGCAGAAGAGCATCTCTAAACACACAACGCGTAAAACATCTAAGTGGACAGGCTACAGCAGCAGGAGACCAATAAGTAAAAAATAAGTCTAATAAATACATAATAAAGTGCTCACTATGTGTAGACTCACAAAGACAACCAATAATATCAACACTGTTTTACTGACATGGTGACTTGGATTATCTTTTGTCTTAATGGAAAACAGCAACACTTTTTCCTACATACCCATACTTAGACGAGATGTTTGATTCATTTTTATTTTTGTGCATTCACTGTCTGAATTCCCATGTTAGCAAAACATATTAGCCTAGCATAAAGACTTGAAGCCTATCGGAGTCAGTAGAAATACACCTTACAGCAGTTCTACCTTTTAAAGCTACATTCAGAAGGTGTTCAGATCACTGCGCTCAACCAGTGGAAGCCAGAAGTGGTCAGTGGTTATAGTTCCAACCATCTAAGTTCTCCGAAAAGTTGCTGTAAGGTGTATTTCTTCACTTTGAGGAAGGTTGGTTACTGACTCCGATAGGCTTCAAGTCAATGCTAAGCTAACATGTTATGCTGACATGGAAATTGAGCTAGTGAATGCACAAAAATGAAAATGAAATCGAATGTCTGGTCTGGGTAAGTCGGAAAAAATATGTCCCAAAATGTTTTCCTTTAAATTGTGGCTCTAATTCCAATTGGTGGAGTGGCTGATGAACAGAAATCATCATTAGCCTCAGCTCATTGTCCCAGAGATAATGGGCCAGCTTCTGCCTGCCATGCAGCCATATTTCTAGCTAAAGAGGTAGGCGTGACCCAGAGGGTAAGAGATTGAAAGGGCCCATTTGACGGGTCACTGGGCGGCCGTTAGAAGAAAAGGGCTGGGTCAGGGGTCAAACTAACATCAAGCCTCTGCAGCACAGGTCAGCCTCTGCACTGACAGAGTGGGTAGGTCAGGCAGGGGAGCCAACCGGAGTCAGCCCCACAGACAGGGAGATTAGGGAATCTGCCACAGCCTCATTACCAGAGCAACCTGAGGATGAGGATGGTGCTGGCTGATGGAGAAGATCATCTGCCGTAGGGGAGTTTCATTAATAATAATCCAGTCAAATCCCATCAAAGAAAGGTTGAATGCAAAAAGAGAAATAGGCAGCTCACTGGGAAAATTCAAAAGATACTGCTCAGACAAGACAACTAATTATGTGGACCTTATTATGGTCCTTCCCTCACTGGTTGCCTCTGCTGCATTCATATGTATTACTGTATAAGTTACGCATGCTTTGCATATTTGCACCTTTCTACTGGCCGGGTATGGCATTGTTATATTACATTACAAAATATTAAAGTGCAATATCCAAAAGAAAGCACAAACGATGCATTTATAATCAGACAATTAGTACTGTAAATACTAGTATGTACCATTTGACAGCTTTTACCTATCTTACACAGCTATAGGTATAACATTATTATCCCAGTTTCCTTTGCACACAATACATATATGCTGGGATAGGCTCCAGCCCTCCTGACCCTGAATTTGACAAGCAGGTATAAATAATGGATTGATGGATAAAACAGTGCTTTACTTTCATAGTAAATTATACAGTATATATCATTATCAATTTTAGGCCACCCTATATACAGTCAGGTCCATAAATATGCACAAAAATACTTTCAACTAAAAAATAATATAGTCATTAACATAAATGTTATTTATATAATTCCATGAAAAACGGGTTTCACAATTAACATGGTTTAATACTTTTCCTATAATTTATGATAAGGTTTGGAGGGATTTTCAACCATTCTTCCATGTAGAACTTTGATATCATTGATATCCCTGGGTTGCACTTATGGACTGACTCTTCAGTTCAGACCACTGGCCTTTGATAGAATTAAGTCTGGAGACTGAGAAGGCCATTGCAGTTCATGGATGTTGCTTTTCACTCAACCATTTCTGTGTGGATTTTGTAGTCATGTTCCTGCTGGAAAACCCACCTATGACCAAGTCTAACCTTCCTAACCACCTTTCTAACAGAGACAGCCTGGATAGCACTGTTGCCTCGCAGCAAGAAGGTTCTGGGTTCAAATCCCAGCCAGGGCCTTGCTGTGTGGGTTTCCTCCGGGTACTCCGGTTTCCTTCCACAGTACAAAGACGTGCAGGTTAGGACACGTGGGGGGGAGGGGTACTAACAGGGCATTGCTGCAAAAGAGCATCTGTGCTCAGTCAACTTTCCCTGTATAAATAAGGAGAAGCATCAATTGTACAGCGCTCTGGATAAAGGTGCTATATAAATGCCAACCGTTTACCATTTACATGCTAACAGTAGCTAAACTGACCAATAAATAAAGGAATCCAGGTGCCCTGTTAAAGCACCAGATAAGTTTCCGACTCCAAAACCTATAGGCTTGAAAATGACTTGGCTACTACAGATAAGAAGTGGGTTGTATGGTTATGTCTTGGGATTTATGCATTTTTCATGACACGTCATAGATTGAGGGGTGCTTTTGTACATTTCTCTATGTCGCTTTTGAGTGCTTGAGATTGGTAACAGCAAAAATCTAATCGAGAACAGGTGGATTTTATTGTAGGATGATTATTAGTTTAGCCAGCTAGTAAGTCTTTGTCTGTAACATACTCGTTGTCCAGCGATCGAGTTGGGAAATATATAATAGGCTAACATACGCAATGTATTTGTTTAAAATAAAGATATTGCCTTGTTTACCTCTGAGAAATGACTGCAGTGCCGCTGAATCTAAAAATTGTTTTGGCTATGCAGTATGGTGCATGGTGCCCCCCAATGCAGGTTTGCCTTGTTATTACATTATTGGCATTTGGCAGATGCTCTTATCCAGAGCGACGTACAGTTGATTAGACTAAGCAGGAGACAATCCTCCCCTGGAGCAATGCAGGGTTAAGGGCCTTGCTCAAGGGTCCAAGGGCCCTATCTTATTGTAGCTACACTGGGATTTGAACCACCAACCTTGCCTGTCCCAGTCATTTACCTTAACCACTATGCTACAGGTGTCAACAATTTCACAAATTAGGAGCCCACTGATTCACTTCAGTCTTATTTGATCAGTTATAATTTTTCACTTTTCATGCAATTTCTCTGCAAAATGTATGCATTGATTGCAGTTTAGCACAATAAGTAGAATATGAACCTGGGAATTTATATTCTTTATGGTCTGCATATCTATCTCACAAAATGTGGTTTAAGAGGGTAACTAATCCCTCTCAAAATGAACAGCGCCTAATTCAGAAAAATTAACAGCTTGTTAAAATTCTTGGGTTGCAATTATGGGTTGAACAAAAACCAACATATAAAGGGGTACTCCAGGACCCAGTTTGGGAACCACTGCTTAAGTAAGTCAAATTTTATTTACAATAATTGTTAGGGGGGCCAATTATTTTGACAAAAAAAATGATTTAATGCCAACATTGAAATACAAGAGTAAATGTTTTGAAATAAAAATATATGGTTTTCCCATATTTTTTAACATAACATATAAATTATGATCTGTTGTCTATCACAGCCTTTTTTCTTCATTTTTCTTCAAGGGTGCCAAAAATTCTGGAGCTGACTGCAATAGTTAAGACTAGTTTTGACAGGTCCTGTCATATTTTTAATGGGTTCATTATGTTAGTTGAGTGAAAGATTATTCCTAGAAATTTCTAATTTAAAAAGTTTGAAAGGCAAACAATTGTTACGTCTACATTCCATCTGCAGTGCTTAAATATGGTCTTTACTAGAACTCTTCATATTAATGCGTCGACATTAGCTCAAGGTAAGAGCGGTCGCCTGGCAGGTTGCCTGTTCGATTCCCAGCCCTGGCTGAATCGATGTGTCCCTGAGCAAGACTCCCATGAGCTGATTGGTACCTTGCATGCAGAAAAAAGAGACCCTTAAAACTACATCAATCAGGAAGCACCATTTGGTGGCACTTCCTTGGTGGACCCCATTGGGATACAAGACAAAACTACCCTTTAATTCAAACAGGGTGATGATAAGGAAATCTTGGATTGTTGGACTGGGAGTAGGAGGGGATCTAATTACTAATCTTCAATGTCTTATAAGCATTTATGATGGAATGATTGGAGGGAGAGAGGGACCCTAGGCTGTCCCAGACCCCACCTGTGAACAGTCAGTCTGCCTGGCACCAGACTGGAGCATAGCTGAGCCAAGATGTGTGAGAGCCCCCTGCTGCCAGCATTCAGGCAGGAAGGAGAAACAAACCACTCCTAATGGAGACATGACATGCTCACTGGGGCGGAAACTCAAACAAACGATTAATGGGCCACGGACTCTTCAGCATAGCCACCCCCCCCAAGCCGAAACCTCCAGCCATCTACAACCCAACCCCCACCCTCTACTGCCAAGGGCAGGGTATGCTCTTAAAGGGATAGAAAGACACCTAGCAAAGACAGGGAGCAGCCTAGCTCCACACTGGTCTATCTTAAAGAGTTCATATTATTGGTAATGTCTCATTATTTCATGTAAAAATCAGAGGCAGAGCATGTAGCTATGGACTTGAGGATGGAAGGTTAGAAATGCAGGACCTTTAATAAGTACACAGATTCATTGAGTACAAGGGATTAGAGTGATTGATTTATAATTACATTTGTGTGCCTTAATTTCCATTTTGCTGTAGTTTAGGATGCTGTCTGATCACTCGGCTGGTATTGGGGCAGGGGGGAGGGTGGCAGCAGGATGTGGGGGGTTATGACATCATGGCTGTGTTGTGCACAGAATGAAGTACCTTTTAATAGGATAAGGAAGAGGCCAGTCTCTGATGAGGGTCAGGACACTCCAGCCCTTCCTAGCACAGAGAGGCTCAAACTCATTTTGCCACGCTTGGCTGGGGGAAGTGACCTAATGAGGTACCAGCAGTGCAGCCGGAATGGAATTAGAGCGAGTTACACAGAGAGGCAGATCATTAGATGGTAAAAGCACACCACACTGTTAGACAGAGACCTTGGTGTACTATTGAAATGCGAATTAAAGCGTAGCAGAAAAGTAGACAAATATAAGCACACTGGTTCTCTGAAACTGGCTGTATCAGATATACTGTAAGGCTTTGGCTTACATTGATAGGAAGAAACAGACAGTTTTACTTATTATATACACATCACTCATATTTATAACAAAGACATTGTGTGTATGTAAAGTATATGTTTGAAAGTATGTTGACATTTTCAGTTGTCCTTTTACTTATTACTGCTTATTTTCATTTCCCCTATATTTAGAACGACACTCAGTGAGCACTTTATTAGGTATTTATGAGACTTGGTTTTTAGTCTTCAGCTGCTGTAGCCTATCCACTCAGAGGTTTGATGTGTTGTGTGTTCAGAGATGCTCTGCATACCACTGTTGTAATTTCTGGTTATTTTTGCTACTGTCACCTGTCAGATTTGACCAGTCTGGCCATTCTCCTCAGACCTCTGTCATAAACAAGGCATTTCTGGCCACAGAACTGCAAAATCTTTTACACCATTCTCTGATAACTCTAGAGACTGTCCCTGGAGATCAGCAGTTTCTGAGATACTCAAACCGCCCTGTCTGGGACCAACAATCAATGGTCAAAGTCACTTAGATCACATTTTTCCTCATTATGATGGTTGATGTGAACATTAACTGAAGCACCTATCCCGTATCTGCATGATTGTTTGCATTGCACTGCTGCCACACAAATGGCTGATTAGATAATTGCATGAATAAGTAGGTGTACAGGTGTTCCTAATAAAGTGCGTAGTGAGTGGGTCTGTTGGAACCACATCACTAAAATACAGAACCCCAAGCAATTTCCTGGTGGTAATATAAAAGCTACATTCTAATAAAATGGCATGTTTTTTTCCTGAAAATTGGTGTAGCAGGACTCACTGTGTTAACTCACCTAATTTTGCTATCAAATCAATGCACATTGGGTACTCTTATCGACTGTGTCCATAAAATAGCAGTTGAAGGATTCACATCATGGTCAGGATTCTTCACAGCTTGGTCCACATCAATATGAGGACATAGGCCTCCAAGAGAGCAAGGCCCCATCCACTAGCTGCGTCCCAAACTCTAAAGTGCACCGGAGTGAAGGGCAGCCGTCATGCTCATGTGTTTTGATTTGCAGGTAATGATCTTTGATCCAATATGTTGACTGGGAAAGTGCGGCTCCGATTGAATTCCGGGAGATGCTTGGACGACCTGGAGCCAGTGTCACTTCTCATTACAGCCAGCAGCTCGGCGGCCCCTCGTAATCCCCCCCAATCCCCTGTCTCTCCGTGGGGGCTCACTGCGTAATGATATCAATAGCAGCAGGGGTGCAATGAATACAAACCCTTGTGTGGAATGTTTGGACAAGAATGTGCTCCCCAACCTCTATCTGCACCATTCCCACACACCAAGAGTCCCAATGACTCCTGTTGGAAGGGTGCATTGCCTTTATCTTTAATAGATTACCATTAGGACTTCTGTCTTTAGAACATTTTTGAGAAGCAGACAGAAACCAAAGTTAATGAATGGAAGTGTTATTTAGAGAAGCTGCTGATTCCAACAAAAATACTGAATCATTGAAGTTCCTGTGAGGAAGCATCACACCTTAGCCCCTCCTCATTACCCATTACTACCGCTGTTACAGGACCTACTAACCTGCATTCAAGTGCATCCATTATGTCTCAATCCTTAACCCTCCTCATCATCCTCTCTTTTCTCCCATTCCCAAAAAGGGTGACTGAGTTATATTTATATTTAAGTTATATTTGTATAAAACCAAAAACCTTGATTTTACCATGAGAATTTTGCGCATGTGTTTTTTATGAAAGAATAAAAATCAAATGAAGAGAATAGTGGACATGTTTTCAACGTCCTTCTATTCTTTATGGGGGACTTCTGACACACGACCAAGACTTTTAATTCACTGATGAAGCAGGATTACCGAGACAGGGGGGGATGAGGTGATGGGGTTCACAGACACCAACCCCGGGCTTATCGATAAGTTTGCAAAGCTCTCCACTGAGACGTGCAGTCTCCAACGACGATGTATTTAGCCCTGGTACAATCCCCACAAAATAACAAACATACAGTAATAATGACAAGCAACAACAGGTAGATGTTGAAACTGCCTGAAACTTTCCTGGAGCCGAAACCAGATCTCCAGCTAACATCTACCTAGTTTGGTGACAAAACAGGTTATGATGAAAGCTGTACTCCCAGCAAAGCCCACCTCTAGTCCTACTAGCGGCTACCAAAACGAGGCGAGAAGGGAATAGGTACAATCTCCTATTCAAGTCCAAAGGTACAGGGTGTTCCTACATTGCTAACAGTATGGAATATAGCATGTGTGGCTTGCAATCCTACACACGAAGGGAACAATAAACGTATTCTTTTAATTATGTTTTCGGGTTGTCCGTCTATCCATTGTCTGTCCGTCAGTCCCATTCTTGTGAACACTATGTCTCAGGAAGGCCTTGAGGGAATTGATTTCAATCTGATTTGAATTTTGTGGTCAAAGGTCAAGGTCAATATGACCACAGAAAATATATTTTTGGGCATAACTCAGGAATTCATTCACTAATTATGACAAAATTCATGCAAATGTCCATTGGGATAAAATCATGAAATGATGACATTTTATATCCAGAAGGTCAAGGGTCAACTTCACTGTCACACTGTAACTGAGAAAACGGTCTTGGGTTATTTTGTTTGTTGATTGGTGATGTAATCATTGATATTAAGTGAGCATCAAACACTTTTTATATATTCTTCAATTGTTGTTAGTTTGACAGAAAAATTATAATGAAAATCAAATAAATGAATACAATGTTGTTCAAATATGTGCAATTTTATTTAAAAAATAAAAGAATGAAATATTTGTACTTTTCTTTGCCCTCCCTAATAAGGATCCAAAATGCCCTGATTTGTCACACATGCCCACATTTACCTTCCTTCCAGTCTTTTGAATTATCATTCTTTGACATGCTGATCATCTTCCAAGGGTGTAAAATGCTGACTGCACGCCGAGGATACCTAAAATTCCTCCCTGAGCTACATAAGAGGCAGGTATGTCATCTGGGGAACATTCCAACTGGGACAGAGTATTTTTCCAGTTTACTGTATGTGTTGCTTTCCCGTATATGATCTACAAATTGCTGTTGCCCCAATATGGCTGGGAGCTTTTGATATTCCTTTCATTCCCAGATGTGTGATTCTATGATTATAATTTTTTTTTAAAAATAAGCAGTCTACTTCATATTTCTCAGGAAAATAAAAAAAGAAGGCATTTTGTTCTTTGAACACCATTTTGCAATCTATAATCAAGGCGCAGTGAAAACAACACTACGCTCTCACTGCACCAGTTAACCGCTGTGGTTGTTTGCCAGGCCCAAGCTTTCCCTGGGTGTCCCCAGGGGTTTGTTTGTAATTGCTCTTGTGCCAGGCCTCTTTCTGGTTTGTGGCTTGTCATCAGCAGACAAGGATACCACTGAGAAACTCAAGATTTACACAAACAGCAAATAAACAAACAAATGCACAAACCCCCTTTACTCCCTGATTCCTTTGTTGTAGATGACGGAAGGCCTTGTTTTCTCCAGCTTTGCACAAATTCACGCAGCCAAAATGAGATCACTCCTCATCATTTATCAATGGGTTGAAAGTGCAGCCTGCACACTGTATCTCCATTCCCAGCAGCATCATTTCCATAAACATCCTCAGCCTCTCAAGGATGCCTTTTCATTGCATGTAAATAATAAATGCTGAAGTATTTATCCACCGCCTTCCCTGGTTAAAAAATGATATACTCACAGAAATATGTTTACGGCCATTACATCTTACATGGGGCTTTCCCCTAGGGACTGGAGTGAATTGTATTATGATAATCACAATAAGAATCTTTTCATGTCATTGTATGGCCTTGCTGTGGCAACCTTCTTTATGTTTTATATTATAATTATTACAATCAATAATATTAACTACTTGTATAGCACTTTTTAAGTACACAGCACAAGTGCTTTATTGCATTAAAACAGCGCACTAAAAACACAAACAAAAATAACACAATAAAATTACTTATTCAATTATTAAAAGGAAAATACTGGGGCAAGAAATAGAGTAATACAAGTAGATAACAACAGATAAAACAGAAGTCAAATACAGGGTCCTATGAAGAGATTTATTACAGTGGCTACTGAAAGTATTTAGACCCCTTCACTTTTTGCACACTTCATTGTGTTGTAGATTTAATTTTAAATGGATAAAATTGCCATTTTTGGCCATCAACCTATACTCAATAACCCATAATGATTAAGTGAAAACATGTTTTTAGAAATGTTTGCAAATGTATTAAAAATCTAAAACTGAGATCTCTCATTTACATAAGTATCACTAGGAAACCAGATCCCTTAATTTAATAATGGGAATAAGGCTATTATAGTTTTTGTAATTTTTTTTATTAAATCTGATGAATGACGATGGCTGTCATGTCAATGTATAATAACCTGTTATGTAGCTCCTGCCATGACAATTGTTATAACAGTTGAGCGTCAACTAGCACACAGCTAAATATGACAACCAACAAAAGCTGCCATGTCAATACAGTGGGGCAAAAAAGTATTTAGTCAGCCACCAATTGTGCATGTTCTCCCACCAGATGAGAGGCCTGTAATTTTCATCATAGGTATACCTCAACTATGAGAGACAAAATAAGAAAAAAAAATCCAGAAAATCACATTGTCTGATTTTTAAAGAATTTATTTGCAAATTATGGTGGAAAATAAGTATTTGGTCAATAACAAAAGTTCATCTCAATACTTTGTTATATACCCTTTGTTGGCAATGACAGAGGTCAAACGTTTTCTGTAAGTCTTCACAAGGTTTTCACACACTGTTGCTGGTATTTTGGCCCATTCCTCCATGCAGATCTCCTCTAGAGCAGTGATGTTTTGGGGCTGTCGCTGGGCAACACAGACTTTCAACTCCCTCCAAAGATTTTCTATGGGGTTGAGATCTGGAGACTGGCTAGGCCACTTCAGGACCTTGAAATGCTTCTTATGAAGCCACTCCTTCGTTGCCCGGGCAGGGTGTTTGGGATCATTGTCATGCTGAAAGACCCAGCCACGTTTCATCTTCAATGCCCTTGCTGATGGAAGGAGGTTTTCACTCAAAATCTCACGATACATGGCCCCATTCATTCTTGAGTTGAGTTTTTACCAAAAAGTTCTATTTTGGTTTCATCTGACCATATGACATTCTCCCAATCCTCTTCTGGATCATCCAAATGCTCTCTAGCAAACTTCAGACGGGCCTGGACATGTACTGGCTTAAGCAGAGGGACACGTCTGGCACTGCAGGATTTGAGTCCCTGGCGGCATAGTGTGTTACTGATGGTAGCCTTTGTTACTTTGGTCCCAGCTCTCTGCAGGTCATTCACTAGGTCCCCCCGTGTGGTTCTGGGATTTTTGCTCACCGTTCTTGTGATCATTTTGACCCCACGGGGTGAGATCTTGCGTGGAGCCCCAGATCGAGGGAGATTATCAGTGGTCTTGTATGTCTTCCATTTTCTAATAATTGCTCCCACAGTTGATTTCTTCACACCAAGCTGCTTACCTATTGCAGATTCAGGCTTCCCAGCCTGGTGCAGGTCTACAATTTTGTTTCTGGTGTCCTTTGACAGCTCTTTGGTCTTGGCCATAGTGGAGTTTGGAGTGTGACTGTTTGAGGTTGTGGACAGGTGTCTTTTATACTGATAACTAGTTCAAACAGGTGCCATTAATACAGGTAACGAGTGGAGGACAGAGGAGCCTCTTCAAGAAGAAGTTACAGGTCTGTGAGAGGCAGAAATCTTGCTTGTTTGTAGGTGAAATACTTATTTTACCAAGGAATTTACCAATGAATTCATTAAAAATCCTACAATGTGATTTCCTGGATTCTTTCCCCCAATTTACCTATGATGAAAATTACAGGCCTCTCTCATCTTTTTAAGTGGGAGAACTTGCACAATTGGTGGCTGACTAAATACTCTGCCCCACTGTATGTGTTATAACATGTTATGGCGTCTACCACTTCATGGATTTTATGTATGACATTTCCTTATGCTTATGATTTTCATGAAGTCCCTGTCATGACAGCTGTCATAACACTTTTGGTTCATGCATTCATTCATTCATTCATTCATTCATTATCCTAACCCGCTTATCCTAACAGGGTCGCAGGGGGGCTGGGGCCTATCCCAGCATATATTGGACGAAAGGCAGGAATACACCCTGGACAGGTCGCATCGCAGGGCACACACACCATTCACTCACACACTCATACCCATGGGCAATTTAAACTCTCCAATCAGCCTAACCTGCATGTCTTTGGACTGTGGGAGGAAACCGGAGTACCCGGAGGAAACCCACGCAAACAAGGGGAGAACATGCAAACTCCACACAGAGAGGCCCCGGCCGATGGGGATTCGAACCCAGGACCTCCTTGCTGTGAGGCGGCAGTGCTTCCCACTGCACCATCCATGCCGCCACTTTTGGTTCAGCTTGCACAATTACTAAAATTTGGCAAGTAACATAAGCTGTCATAGCACATGACATAACTAACATATCTGTCATAATATTTATTGAAAAATTGACAATAATGTTATGTAATTTGACATGAACTGACATCAGCTGTTATGTCATCTTGTAACAGGTATTATGTCATGTGTATGACAGTGTTATGTCAGCCTTATGTCGAAGGGTTCAAGTAAAGTTATCTACCTTTCCATTGCCTTCTCTTTCAAGTTATTACTCCAACTGTGTGTCTGCTTCCCACTGCCTTGTGCCTGTACTGTGTTTTTGTGGATGATATTAAATAGAGTGTGTCATATGGCATATTGTTTCAATTTGTCTCTGAATATTTGTATCAACAAACAGTTGTGCCCACTGATGGATTGTCTCGCATGCTTTTTGATTTGTAACGTAGGCTCATTGATACTGCTGTCTTAATCGCTTATATATTCCTGACTAGTTGTACTATGAGGTTCAACATATTGCAAACATACAGTTTTCAAAAATCAAAAGAATATTATTTTTCCATGATATTTAATAGTAATATTCAAGGTAATATGACCACAACCAAAGTCTTGTTGACATTCATACGTTAGTATGAGGAAACATAATTGTTTTGTTTTTTCAAGAACTGCTGAGACAGATACTTAATAGATTTTAAGGGTTTTTTTTATTATACAAACTATAAGAAGATTATTGGTTAAATTACAAAAAAGTTAATACTCATTTCTTAGGTTGTCAGAGATGGAATGCTTGCTGAGGGAAACCCATAACTTGTGACCTGGGGAACCAAAAAAAATCTAAATATCAAAATAATGATGGAAGATAATGCGAATGCCCTGAAATATTCATAAGCCTGCGTGTTGCCATCTTAAAAGCGACGGTTGACTTTTACATGGGTGTGAGGAGCCCATTTCCAAACAGGTCACACTTGGGCCCCCCTGACAACAAAAGCTTTTATTCAAATATGCTACTGCTGCATTAGTATTAATCGAGCGAGCACAGATCAGCCCTCATTCCCACATGGTACACATTAATGAAAAATGCATATGGCTGCATCCCAAGGAACCCTTCTGTTTTTATTACATCCACTCTCCCCTCTCTTCTGATCCATACCGAGTATAAACTAGTCTGTGATCAGATGCCCGATGTGACACCAGCTCATGTTTCTTTCTGGGTACAGACACCGAAGATGCATTTCTCTGGTTTGCTCATTCATTCTCATTTAACACACCAGTGCTTGGCAAAAATATAGATACTATTCACATTAATTTGTGAAAGCCAACAGAATTTTCCACTAAAGACCGTTAACAGTCATTTCATGTTTTTTCTTTAACTTCTGAGAAATAATTCAGTTACAATGAAAGTTAAATACAGAAAAAAACATAACTTTGAATCCTTAATCTTGAAAGCTGATGTGTTTTTCAGAACAAAATTAGAATATGATGTCAATGAAGATCACATTCATCAACTCATGATAATGTGCCATTGATGCTTTCCAGAAACAGAATATGTTCGCCAAATGGAAATGTACAGCATCTTACTTTTTGTAATGAGGAAAGAAATACTGAATAAAAAAAGCCCAGAGACACTGTGAGCATTATACCAAACATCGTAGATATAGTGGGGTGAAAAATTGTGGGCACCCCTGGATGAAATATCTGTTACAATTAATCTGTAGGTGATCGAAAGGAAACCTGGACTCTAAATGGTATATAGTTAAACATGAAACCTTTCTGCAAATGTTTTTATTTTCATTTTTTACTGTTTATAATTTTTTTTTTAAAGGAAAAAGGCCCTGTGCAATTAGTCAGGTGAATATAATCCCAGGGCAGAACTTTTGAAGTAAGTAACTCCATGCCTTCTAAAGTATCTAACTACAGTGGCTGTTTTGTCTGGAGTTGTCAAAGGATTTCAGAATGAAGATGGTTCATTTCCACAAAGTGGAAGCACAAGTGCTAGCATTAGAATCACAGTCACACACCTACTGCAAACCAACGACTGGCAGTCTCCGCTCTTGCAAAGGCTCTCTGGGCCTCTCTGGGAATAGCATATCCATGGCCCAGGGGCACAGAAAGTGCACCCTGCCGAGGTTCTGGCAGCAGCAAATCAGTATGTCACCTGAAACAGAAAAAACGCGTCTCCAGTCGAACCCCCATGAGAGCGCAATTCAATGTGCCCCAGGGCCGGAAGCAAGAGGCGTATCCAGCCAAAACTGAGCGATCTGAGAGAAAAAACTGAAAACTGACAAATATTTTTATTCAAACATTCAAAATATTTCCATTATTTTTCCTCACTGACAGATCGGACGTCAGGCAGCACCCAATGTGCCCCTATTGAGCAGACTCCACTGTCTAACATTTTAAAGCTCTTGGGCACTTTCATTGACCTTAACAAGAGCCTCCAAAACATACAAGATTTGCCGCTATATTTCAGTGTAGGTATGATGTCCTTTTCTGACATAAGTATCCCTCTTCCGATACTAAGTCCACTGCTGGTTTTAAGCATTTGGCAGTGAAGCTCAGAGCAACCAATTTCATACATGGTACATGTAACAGTAATGGCCTACTATATTTTGCAAAAGTAAATGGGAACGAGTCCATTGAGAAATTCCTTTTCTTGATTTTTGGACATGTTTGGGCCCAGAGTAATTTTAGCATATGGAAAACATTACTCTCTTTCATAAAGATGCATTATTTTATGCCAATTATTAAGTGACTGAACATGATTGAATGGCAGCCCACCATGTTTCCAAGCACTGTAAGGAAGTGTGGGCCTTATAAGTGCTATATGAGTAATAATACTGAAATATATTTGGGAATTCATGAATTTCATGCATATTGATTAGACATTTAAAGGGATTGTGTTAGTCCACAATCCTTATCTAAGGACATAATTTAAAACTTTGTTAGGCTGTACAATTTGTCCTAAAAAGTACAAAAACACAGAGTTGGTTGTCTATTGTGAAATATGTTGTTTTCAACACAAGCTTGTACATGTAGAAAAAAATCCTCCCTCAAAAGCAGACAAAAGTCTGACCCTGAGAAGTTTTAGATTCATCTTGTAGAAGTATGGCCTGCACCTAATCCCTTCTTCCCTTTTGAAGTTAGGGGACCGTGGGCAGTGGGGTTTGATTGATGGCTCATCCTCCTATCAGACGCAAGACTCCCAGGTCACGTCCTGTCTGCCCTCACCCAACACACACTTCCACATCATGTTTCCAGGGATGAAGACTGGTCAGGCCAGGGTAGTAGCAATGCGCCCTCGGCGCCATGCAGTACTGGTGTTCAGCCATCCTGACTTCTGGGGGAGCCCATCCTGCTGCCCATGTCCTGTCTGGTGTAATGAGACTCCAGGCCTGCTAAATCAAATGGGTTTCACTGTTCCCACAGCACAGCCATACAAGGGAAGGGCTATCACTTATGAAAGAGAGGATGTTTTGATGCATCAAACAAAAGTATGTCTTAAGTTACGTTAAGTGGTAAAAATGCAGTGTAGCATGAAGTGTGAGCATGGGTATCATTTAGATTTTGCTGATACAGATGTGGAAACGGTTAGCATCTCTATTAAAATAAAAAACAAACAAAGACATTAAACTACACCTTTTTATTGCACAGGCAAAAATAATTGATCAAATTCATTGTTTTATTTAATTGTATAAATTATACTTTATACTTACAATTTAAACCGTGGGGTTTGTCCGCCCGCCCACAGCATCTCCTGGGTTGTTTCTACCCATAATAAGCTTGTTGGGCCTCACTGGTTAGGTAGGGAGCAAGCAGGCTGACCCACTCTGTCTGAGCCCACATCGCTCACTCTGCGACTCGTTCGAAGGTGCGGGGGTACACCTCAACGTCATCGTCAGCTGTCATCTTGGTGAGGAGGTCTCGGGTGGACCCGGGGGAGTGGGAATGTTGGGATCCTGCCCAGGGGCATATGGCCTCCGCCAGGCATGCTACCTGCTTCCCTACCAACTTGGAGCTGTTCCAGGTTAAATTCTACCATAGGCCTCAGCAGCTCCTCCATGGTTCCAGTTAAGTTAAGTCAATTATTATTATTATTATTATTTATTTTTCCCGCAATATACGCCTATGCCAGTGCCCGCAAATTTCCACTAGTGTGATGTGGGCAGACACCCACAGTCACAGAGGCAGGGCACAGACGAGTGGAGGAACAGTAATACATTAAAGGGGGGAATTTTCAGTGAGGAACAAGTGCGATTGTTGAAAGTAAGCCTGGTCAGTGCAGGGTGGTGCCGCTTTTGTCCAGGGCAGGTGGCTGTTTGGGCCAGCTGGGCTGGGCTTGGAAGGCTGGGACATTTGCACAGGTCTGAGGTCCAGATTCTGGATGATTATCCGATGATTACCCTGGTGGGGATTCCTGGCTCTGTCCTGTGAAGATGACATCAGCTGCTGATATGAGGACGTGTGACGTGGCCGGTAGCAACCTCCAAAGAAGAAGAGCCGGTGTTTCCCCAGGCCGCATCAGAGTACTTATGGTCTTTTTATTTTAGGATAATGACCATTTGGGGAGCGTATGTAATTAATTTTGTTTATTGATAAAAGTGATTTATGATGATTGATAGTGATATAAAGACCCACAAGTGTGCGGCCAAACACTTAACAGGGGCGTGTTTGTGGCATTTGGATTACTTGGCTAATGGGGAGACAGCATGTCTTTAGGGACAGTGCATATGAGATTCAGATACATTTGCGGAGGACTATGAGTGGCTGATGTTTGCACACAACCCTGAAGGCGGCATGCCTTTTCTGCGATTTCTTGGGTGTTTCCTAATGCAAATTAACATGGATGGGCATGCTCATTGAATTTACGAACAATTGCCATTCATGAGTCATCACTGATACGCCTAGGATACGGACAAAATCCAAGGTCTGCACAAGAACAAAAGTAAGAATAATTTAAGAAGCTTTGTGAATGAGGCCCAATCAGTCAGTGAAAAACCTTTATTCTACTTCTTATTTTTCTGTATATGCCAAATTCCTGAAATGTCATAATCTGGAATGGCCAACTGTTTGCAATGGTAGCTACGTTCCACGCGTAAGCACCTTGCCAATGTGGGAGGACTGAGACATGCGTGGTTTTCCTCTGAAACATGTGGTGTGCAACAGCAACTTCTTTTCACATCCCAGCCTGCAGCGACGCTCACATAGAGCAGGGTCAGAGGAGAACCTTTCATATCTGGCATTGACATGCAGTCTTACAACCAGCAGTGGGGGTCCCCTGAGAGTGATGACACGTGGATCCCTAAATAACAATTGCGTGTCACCCTACAGCGCTACCAGACACAGTCAGCCCAGATTTGATCTGAGGCCATGATGCTCATTGATGTGTGACAGATTATGCACCACAGCATGGTGCCAAACAGAAGGTGAATGGGCCATCCAGCTGCCAAAACCTTTATTTTTTCATGCATGCTTATTGTATATTTCAGTTGAATGGTCACAACTTAATAAAAGTACAATTTGAATGTGAAATTTGTTTAAAAAAGAAAAGTAATTTAGTATAATCAATATTGTCATTTTGTATAACCATACAGTTGGCCATTCCAGATTGTGACGTTTTAGTCTTGAAAAAATATTTTTTTCTCTCAAGTAGAAAATAGCTTATTTGTTTGACAAGCAAAGTGTTCTTACCTCTTGAAATGAGTCAAAGTGTATTACCTCATTCGCAGTATTTTCACTTTTAGCTTTTGCTTTTTGAAACAAAGATTATACATGCCTAAAAATAATTTATTTTCTTTTGAAAGCCATTGGAGTCACATCAAAGATTGTAGCGCCACCCTATGGCAACAAAAAGATGTTTTAGCTCAGAGCTCATACATTTTTGGTAAATGTTTTAGCTCAGAGCTCATGAATATTTAATAAAACTTCCAACACTGATAATGACTGGAAACTGATGTTCATGTCATTTGGTTAAATATGTGTTTCCCATAAAACAAGTTTTCAGAAAACAAGGGAAGTCATAGTCTTTTCAAATTGGTTTTATATTTAAGTCTAAAGCAATAGGTGGTGTATATTGTTAAATAAATAGCTTGGAAAAATACAGGGTGAGTAGGTGCGCGCAGGACATAATTTATGTGCTACATATATGCTTCTTGTATGGAAATTTCAAGCAAGCTTTTTATCAGAGGAGTATACAATCGCTCCTTATAACCCAAGCAACATGACCACAGCCAGAAAAATGAGTGTAAATCTCCTGTAAATCTGTAAAAGTGGGAACATAAACAGCGTGGGCCAAGTGTTTAGGCCTGCTTGGTGGCCTTGCTCGGCCCCAGTCAGCTGTGGCCTGTTTTAGAGCTGTCTAAATACACCCCACCAGGGTCAGGACGAGACTATAAGGGGATTAAGATCAAAGACACTACAAAAATGCTTTCGGTAACTGCCTGCAGGTCTCTGCCAAAGCATCCATGTGCGCACCGCTGTTCCTTTTTATAAGTTTTGCGATAATCACAGATACATGCATACATTAATAAATGCAGACATCAAGTCAAAAATTATGCATTCATAAACTCTCCATCTTAATTAATGGCTGAGGTTGCAGAGCCTAGTGGTTGCAGTCACCAATATCCACAGTTATACTTTAAGTCACCTTATTATTGGATAATTTTAACCCTTTATGGCAAATTTGAAGAAAGAGAAAGGAAGCGTTGGGGGGGGGGAGCTGGAATTCTTTTCATATCCAGCACATTGCTGCCTCTGAATATGATGAATGAAGTGTCTGGCCACAGAGATGAAACGCTAAAGAGAGGGCTAAAATTGAAATCCTTTACAAACATTCAGCAAAATACAAGAATAAAAGGGGAAAAAAGGGCAATTCTCACGTCTGTGTAAGAGGCTGGGTGAAAGGTTCAGAATGAATGTCAAAAACAGGCTGAACACTTTACAGGAACGTGTACACAAACCCTGGGTTAAATGGAAGATCATCTCGCAAAGGTTTATGATGAATGACTGGCTCATAAAAGGAAAAATAACAGTAATTTTCTTACAGAGTGCCAGATACCAATAATACATTATGACAAAAGAGTAATACTCGGTTTAGTTTGAATGGTAGTGAAAATGTAAACACACACCTCACTGGCTGATGGCTGCATGGAGCTTGATTTATTGTATTTAAAATGAACCAGCAGTGCCATAATTTACTGGACAATTTTCCAGGTTAAGCTGCAACAGCACAACAAATCAGTTGTCATGTAGCTATCAGGAGATATATAAAATATCCTTTAGATTAAAACAAAGCGGCCGGCTGGTATTTTATCTTACTGTGCTCTCAGTTTAATGATAATGGGTCTGAATTAAAAAACCCTTAACACCCGCAGCAGCTCACTGTAAGTACTCCGGCATTAACGTCCCATCAAGATGGAGCAACAGTCCAAGATTGAAGTGGTCAGGCCAAAAATACACCGTTTAATTCTGATACAAAAAATGGGGTGCTCATTTCGTGCTCTTCAGTGGAATCCCATGTGTGCAGAGTGTGTTATCGAGCAGCCAGTGGTTGGATTAGGGAGATTTGCTTGGCAGCGTAAGAGGGGTGCAAGGTGCTGACTAGATACAAACGAGTTGGCCTTGTGAAGTGCAACAATCTGGCTGATAGCCCCCACTTCCACCCCATTCAGAAGGACGTCTTTATAAGGCCTTGCCCTTCATAGTGCAGCCACCTGAGTCTCCAGAAATAAATGCGCTGGCTCCTTGCCAGAATGTCACTGACAATGCATGCTACCAGGTTACCCCATTGGTGTGTGTGAAATTCAGGACTTCTCCTTTCCTAGTTTTAGTAGAGTTCCACCAAATGTTTCCTGTCCTGAAAAGCCACTTTCTATCTTCTTGCATTTCTGAAATGCTATATCGATTAAAAATAGCCAAATAATGTCAAATTTTGTTGTCATATGCATATACAGTATATGTCTCATTCGTTATGTAATTTCATTCATGTTCTCATTTTGATATCCAGGTGCCTAATGTACTGCCTGAGTGTACATATTTGGCTTTCATTTCATGAGTGTAAAATGCTTCTCTACGGCACAAAACAATGAAAGGTGGTACAGTTCAGATTGATTTCTAGCAATAGCAATTATCACACATACAGGTGCGATTTTGTTACATTACTGAAGCATTTATCCATCTTCTAAGTTTGCCTTCCCCATCAATGGTGAGAAGTGTCAAGGTGTTTTTTAAACTGTGCCTTCTGAATACAGTCTGTTTAGCCTCAGTATAGGGGAGCCACCTTTCTGATGACATACAAGTACATGTATTTTGTAAAAAACATATTGTGTCAGTTTTGTTAACACTGATTAAACCTAATCTTAGACTAAATTCTATTTTGATTGAAGATTCTCCATATGAAGCGGAAGTTATTCCAGGCTGAAGCCTAATCTTTGTCCATGAAACTGGCCCATTAACTATAACTATTACTAACTATAACATGCTGACAGGATGTGCAGTATAGACTGCACAAGACTTTTTGGACAGTTAAGAAACAAATTCCTCCTACTGCAAACATTCAGCAGAACACACCAAGATTTAATTCAAATGAAATAAAACTCTAGGAGACCACAGAGCCTCCAGGCATACTACTCTGTATGGCTTTGACAGTAGGAATGGCATAAGAAGGGATTCAAGTTCCTTTCTTTATGAAAATAGATTAGATATAGTGCAGTATACTTAAAAAAGGAATACTGTTGGCTTATATGTAAAAACGTTGTCTCAGAATTTAATTACTATATTTTTAGTACATGTCCATATATTAGGTATTTACTGGATAATATGTAAGTGATTGTTAATAAGCTGAAAGCAGCTGTACAGATAATAAATAAAGATAATACATACATTGACTAAGAACAACAAATCATAGGATGCAACAAGTAGCACATAAACAAGAAGTGTATTACTGTAATGTACATAAATGTAGCAGAGAATATTAAAATGATAGCTTGAAGCATTGACTAGAAGTTAAGATAGCCTGGGTATTCACCCTGTGGAGCAGCCCTTGAGTGATCACCACGGATGCAACAATGCAATGCTGGTTATAGAGAACACTGCCATTAGCAGTGTGAGTGAAGCTATGGTAAAAAAAATATTGCATTGCCTCTATTGTGAAAACATACTTCTGAAACATATGAATGAGTGGCAGTAATACAAATTCTAATATATAATGTACATATATTTGAAAATACATTTGTTATTAATATGAATATTATATTTTAACATTTTTCCAATATTTGTGGGGGCATCATTCTATACCATCAGCAGAGGGGACTGGGGAGATAAAGAGCTTGAATTAATAAGGACAGTGACAGGCTGTTCAATATGAGGGCTAGCAATTATAAGCAATATGTATGTTTATAATGAATAGGAAAAAAGTATTCACAGAATCAATGTTCTAAGGCACACTAAGTATTACTTTTGTCTTTTTATTCTACTTTTCATTCACCCTTTTAATCAGTAAAATTTTATTTTTTTATGTAAATTAAATTTAAATGATTCCAGGAGTTTCTTTATTATCTTATGTCTCATTTTTTAAGTCTGGTTAAAGCCCTTGCTAAATGGTAGAATCAACATTTATGACAATAATACAATAATACTGCTAGCTCTGCTGCTTTAACCAATGTTACAGTTTCTGTTTTCTCTAAAATATATATGTACTATAACACAACTAAAAACGAATAATAATAATAATAATAATAATAATTTTCTATTTTTCATTATAGTGACCATTGTAAAGTCTCAGAATCCCCCAACCATCCATTTCCATCCAGCCTCCCCATCACTTTGCACATCCATCGTCAATATCACAATGGAAGCCATTCGCTCTGGTAGCTGTCCAATCAACTCTGAGGCAACAAGCTGTGGAGGGGTCATAGGTCACATTTCCGGGGGGTCATGAGGAGAGGTGTGTTGGATCTGAGGTCGTGACGCTCGAAAGGGGGTTTAGGGGGTTTGGAGGGGGTATGGGAACATACAGGGAGATACTGTATGGCACTGTGCTGGGAACACAGATTAACTATAAGAGGCTAGGAAAGAAAAACTGCCTTTAATTAACAGCGGAAGCAGCTCATGCTACAGTGGATCCCTGTTGCTGTATTGAGCCAGCAAGGATCAATCTTCAAACAAAAATCAGTTTGAAGTGGATGTACACACTGGACATTTGGAAAGAATGTAGCATATTCCGTGCTCTCCCATGCCACCTTGTGGTGGACTCGCATACTAGTTTAATCAACGACTAATCTCAATCTAATACAATAATATTACAGTTTGCACGTGCATATTTGCATGGAAAAGGTAAATTAACTTCTGGTGCTAGATCAGGGTCTTTTGCCAACTTGTAATTGTAAATTGTAAAAATGTTAATTGTAAACATGTACAATGCTTATTATTCCAAATATTACAAAAATGCCTATAATATGATAATTACAGCATAGCGTTGAACTATTCCAGCTTGAGACAAATTAAGGTCTGATGATGGAAACTCAATTAAGGTAATTCTGACACATCACTGCCTGAACAGCATCTGTAAGTACCAGCATCTCAGTGAGCACTTTATTAGGTCTTCATTTGACTTATTTTTTAGACTTATCAAGTCTTCTGCTGCTGTAGCTTATCTACTTGGAGGTTTGACGCATTGTGTGTTCAGAGATGTTCCTTTGCATACCACTACTGTAATGCGTGGTTACTTGCGTTACTGTCACCTTCTTGTCAGCTTTAACAAATATGGCCATTCTCCTTTGCATCATTCTCTGCAAACTCTAGAGACTGTTGTGCGTGAAAATCCCAAGAGATCAGCAGTCTCTGAGACATTCAAACCACCCTGTCTGGCACAAACACATTTCCACATTCAAAGTAACTTAGATCACATTTTTGTATGATGGTTGATGTGAACACTAACTGAAGTTCCTGATCCATATCTGCATGATTGTACAGGTGTTCCTAATAAAGTGCTCAGTGAGTGCATGTATTAGCGCTTTGCATTGGTCAGGTTTCACATGAATGCATCTATCAGATTGGTGACAGTTTTGTGCAGCTGGACCCATGTGAACATTTTCAGGTCATGTTCTCAGGCATGCAGCATTGATGCTTGCATAAAGATCAAATTGCTGATTTGGACGATGCATTTCACTATGCAAGGATGTGAGAAACGCCCCCTGCGTTGCTCTGTGCATCATTGTGTGGAGTATGTAATAGGCTTTAGAGTAGTCACAGCCCTGGGCCTGCTGGAAAGCTGTGCTGTAAGCACAGTGGCAGGCCTCAGTCTGATTCCTTGCTGGGGTTATCTGAAGTGGATGCTGTGTACACCACAAGACAGAGATATGGTGCCCTTCTGGGGGCTGAGTTACTTCAGAGCTGCTGGATTCCTGAAGCACAGCAGCCTGGGAAAAGGGCAATATGATCAAGTGCTTTATCGGGATTTGGGGAAACTGTTGCTGCCAGATTAGTGCACGTCAACCCAAGGCCCTGCTTGTTCCTATCCTTTCTGATAGCACATCCATTGACATTCAAAACCTGTCCAAATATGAACGAGGACACCAAAATTCAGTTCAGAACCGAAAGTCCACAGGTATTTATTAGACGTCTCTCATTAACAAGGCATTTCTGTCTGCAGAACTGTTGTTTTTTTAAAGTTTCTTACGATCTTAATACGTTACTGTATTTTCGTGGGAGTGTCATGTGATCACCTGGATGGGTGGCCGCCCATAAACTATGTTTGTGTCCAGTGACGTGTTTGAAGTTTAGGAAACGGCTACACTGACAGTTATTTTAAAAATGCCTACAGAATTTAAGCATTTCCTCCAAATAATCTCAATTGAAAAAAGCGTGACAGTGCTCCTTTAAGTCTCAGGTAATAGTATGTATACAGATGCATTTAAAAAAATGTGAATATCGTGGAAAAGGTTTTCTGTTATTTAATTCAAAAAGTGGCATTTTCATATATTCTAGATTCATTACACATAAAGTGAAATATTTCAAGCCTTTTTTTGTTTTAACCTTGATGATTATGGCTTACAGCTCACAAAAACCAGTATCTCAAAATATTATAATATTACATAAGACCAATCAAAAAAAGGATTTATAATACAGAAGTGTCGACCTTCTGAAAGGTATGTTCATTTATGCACTTAATACTTGGTCTGGGCTCCTTTTGCATGAATTACTGCATCAATGTGGCGTGGCATGGAGGCAATCAGCCTGTGGCCCTGCTGAGGTGCTATGGAAGCCCAGGTTGCTTTGATAGCGGCCTTCAGCTCGTTTGTATTGTTAGGTCTGGTGTCTCTCATCTTCCTCTTGAAAATACCCCATAGATTCTCTATGGGGATCAGGTCAGGTGAGTTGGCTGGCCAATCAAACGCACAGGGTTGGTTGTCACACTATATAAATATTGTAGTGACCAAAGAAGTTTTACATTTGTATGCCTACCTTGTGGTTAAAAAAAATGCAGGGCAAATGTATAGAAATGCTTTACATGATTTACGTGGTTCATTATGTAGCCTAGCTGAATGAGTTTTTGAATGAGTGCTTTTAATGAACAGCGTGTGCAACGAGTACAAGAATGAGTAAGCACATGACAAGTGATTTCGGCTGCATTGTCATTTTGAAGCCCATACTGATCAACGAATAGGCTGCCAACAGGGGCGTCATTGAGACAGATACAAGACGCTTTGTTTGTTACCTTGGTAACAAGAACCGAGTACGGAACGGACGCTGTCGTTGGAAGCAAAGCTACCAAATTATTGTCAGGTAGTTTGAAGCAAACCGCCCATAGAAAATGACTTTGGATTTAAAGGATTACTTCCGAACGTTCTATGAAGAACAACTGACAATGTGAGTGTGAATGTTTCCCCTGTTAGTCTATAGCCAACAATTTCGTCTACAGAGAATCTAAATTCCTTCGCAAATGTTTGCTAGTTATTGTTGTAAGTGACCTAAAATACAAAACTTTCCAATGTCGGAATTGCTTCGCACCACTGAAAGCTGAAAGACGTTCGTGGATACACGCAGTTTTTTTTTAAATAGCTTGTTTAATTGTTTTTACTCTGTAATATTGTGAAGTCTGCCAGTGCCGGTTGAAGTGCACGTGACGGGGGCAACTCGACTGTTGGAGAAGAAGAATGAGATGAAGGATGTGGAACAAGCACTCGCAGCACAGAAGGAGGTTCTCAAAATTAAAACTGCACACTGCTCCCCTACTAAAATATAGTTATTTTAACCCCAGTAAATGGATTCAAACTTTTCTGCCGAGACGTATGCCATAATTGCTGTTATATTACCCAATATTAAACAATGCTCGGATAAATAGCTTGTGGGGATTCTGGGGAAGTAAACTGAGCTTATACTTTAATTATACTTGCATCGTCATAA
Source organism: Conger conger (assembly GCF_963514075.1). NCBI lineage: Eukaryota > Metazoa > Chordata > Actinopteri > Anguilliformes > Congridae > Conger > Conger conger. Next base: position 25,617,816 of record NC_083770.1, read on the forward strand.
TCACTACGATCGCGCCATCCGCACTTCGAAAAACAATATACAGCTGAAAACTCTACTACTCCCTCATTCAGTACTCCAAATGATACCGTTTGGTTATTTTGTTCATCTGGAAACATGAAACAGTAGCCTTGAATACTCAAAAATGGTCATTCAGTTCACTGCATGGCGATTTTTTAAATTCCATAAGTATCGTTACCGATACATCCGATTTACCTCCCTTTAACCCCTTTACCACTTTTGCTCACCTAAAAATTGGGTGGTCTGATGCCAAAGGGGATATTTTCCAAGTATTTTGACACATCTAGGTGTAAATACCAGGAAATAAAAACCCATTAGCACACACTGATTTTATGCGTGACATTGCTAGACTGGCTAGTGTTTGTGGCTGCAGTTGTGCTGATACAAGGCAGACAACGATAGAACCTCTGCAATTACCAATGGAGATGCGCGGCAGAATTTGAATTGCGGACAGTTTGACCACCGTTTTTCGCAGTGCGGATGGCGTGACCGCAGTGTCGTAATCCTAACGCAGTGTCAGTAATTAAATTAAATGTCATGCCAGTGCCTGTTGTGTTCTTTAGGAGTTCCAAATGAGAATGGAGAGTGTTCAGCAGCGCAAGGACGACCTGATAGAACAAAAGGAGCAAATGAAAGAGCAGCTGACTAAATTCGACACATTTGTCAAAGTAGGTGTGAATCCCAACACCAGTGGCTGAAAGTTAACCTGCACCCCTTTCTAATTCACAGACTGAATGATGTAGAGTGTGCAATCATGCAGCATTTGTGTATTATTATAATGCTACAATACGGTTCTATGAATTGGCAGGAATGTAGTTGTTAACTACTACTGGGCGGCCTGTAGCGTAGTGGTTAAGGTACATGACTTTGACCCGCTAGGTCAGTGGTTCGATGCCCGGTGTAGCCACAATAAGATCTGCACAGCCGTTGGGCCCTTAACCCTGCATTGCTCCAGGGGAGGATTGTCTCCTGCTTAGTCTAATCAACTGTACGTCGCTCTGGATAAGAGCATCTGCCAAATGCCATTAATGTAAAAACTAACTACTACTTGGAAGTTAATCTGTACAGCTTTGTTAATGTATTTGTACATCATGAGTTCATGTTAACTACCACATTATTTATTGTCATATTGGAATGAAAAAAAAAAATCTCACTGACATGTTGACTCACCCTCTGTCTGTGTTTATAGTCCTTAAATTCGGGTTTCCAAATATACAGTTGACGGGTCGTCACTCTGTACCAAAACATTGTATAATATGAAAACAGGTTCACAGCATATAGGCTAATCTATAAGATATGGAACTATAAAGTATATAGTTCCATATCTTAGGCACATAAAAACAGAAAGAAGCCTCTCCGCTCTTGTTGTGCTTTGCTTTTGGAACTTGAAGCAAGTCTGCTACTGTAAAGGTCAAAAGATGATGACCATGCATTAGTCTCATCTACTGCTAATGAAGACATGTGCTCATGTTTCTATGTCAGCCTCTGACAGGAAATATGTCACTTTTACCATTTGTAGGAGAATGAATCAAAGTGCAGTCGAGCCAAGAAAAACGCAAGCGCTGATAAGGAGCTGGTGCGGCAGAAGGAGCTGGAGATAGAGCGTCTGGAAAAGGAGATCACCATCCTGCAGGCCAGGAAAGACGTGCTGGAGGAAAGGGTGCAGAGGAATGCCATCTACTGGGAGTTCTTAGAGAAAGTCATTAAGAAATCCAAGAAGGTGACGATATTTAGGAATATTTATTTTGCCAAATATTCTTAAGAGAATCTCTCTTCTGCTTTGCCTGTTCTGGTACAATAATACAAAAGCACTGTTACTGTGGGAAACAAAGTTACAGTGGGAGTTTTTTTTCTTTTCAGACACACTGTTATAGCCAGCAAAAACTGGATATAGGATACAGGTGGTGAACAGAAATGTGGTTAAAGGTACATGGGTCTAATCCCAAAGTAATATTGTATTATTATTATTATTATTAATACTAATGATAATAATAATAACACATAATATGTATATTTATGGGGGCAGTACATATGGTGGACTCATCGGAATATTATGCATTGGTAAAACAAATTACTGATATCAACATAACGCAGTATGATTGACTTAACATCACCTTACTCAGGTCTGACCTGGTTGGCACTCTGATGTGATCCACCCAAATCCACCCAATTTCTGCGGATGTGCTTAGCTAGTAAATTAATGACGAATTAGTCCTTCAGACAAATTGTGATCTTGGTAATGCGATCTCCGATTGCAATATTTTAATAAATGCTGATAATTTGCACCTTAACCCTGTAAATGGTTTTATTACAATTATCTTTATTTATTACAGTTTATTCACAGATGGAAAATGTATTCCTGTTCTTAAACCCATTCAAGTTTTAACCCAGAACTTCAGGTTTAACCCTGCACATTAATGCTGCCTCTTTGGTCGCTCTGCTTTGGCCCGCAGTTTGAGGAAGCCCGGGAGCTCCTGGGTCGCACGGACACCTTGCTGATCACGCGGGACCAGCTGCTGGAGAAGGAGAGTGAGGGGCAGGAGCGCAGGGAAGCCCTGCGGATGGAGCTGCGCCATTTTGTTGAGGAGCAGAGCAATCTTGTCCTGCATCGCAATAACCAGCTGTCAGCTTTACAGACCCAGCTAGACCGCACGCGGATGCTGGCTTTCAAATGGGTACACCCTCCCCCAGCAACCAGCCGCTGTCCCAACCGCACAAGCCCCTTCCCATGATTCATAATCAATCCATATATAGGAGCATGGAAGAGAGTTGCAGGTTCTGTTCACACCATTTCCTGATTACAGTTAAGGCCCATCCACACCATGAACTATAACTAACAGTAACTATAACGATAACGACGTGAGCATCCATTACATTACATTATTGGCATTTGGCAGACGCTCTTATCCAGAGCGACGTACAGTTGATTAGACTAATCAGGAGACAATCCTCCCCTGGAGCAATGCAGGGTTAAAGGCCTTGCTCAAGGGCCCAACGGCTGTACGGATTTTATTGTGGCTACACCGGGATTAGAACCACCAACCTTGCGTGTCCCAGTCAATTACCTTAACCACTACGCTACAGGCCACACTGATGAAACTTTCTGTAAACAGTGGCACCAAGCCATTTCACTCCAATTTTTTAGCCTTGCTTAGTCCTACTTTGCATTTGGCATAGGCTACACGTGCTTGTCTGAAAGCAAACTCTTCTTTTTCGGATAAACAGGAAAGCACATGGAACCACATCCAGTCCACTGCAGCGAAGGAGACCCTCCTCCTGGGACAGATAAAGGTGGTGACCCTTAATCTCTTCCACATGATGGGTGGGAAGACAGGCCAGGACAAGGCTGTAGCCATTGAGGACACTGCACAGCAGCTGGAACAGGTAAGTAGAGCTGAAACAAGTTTTAATCCAGACATTGCCAGTACCAGTTGTGGCCAGGTTTTCAGTCAGACAGCTCAGAAGTTGTCAGGATGATCCTCGTTCGACTGGTTCCAAGCAAGGCCCCTGCTTGTCTGGGTGCCTACAGTTTAACTGCATGACATGTGCAGTCGTCTGATGCACTACCGTGCAGGACTCCGAAACCAATGAAAATTATGCAAGGAAAGGCCTACAGTTGGAAAATGATGGAAGAAGCATGTTGCTTGGTAAAAAATTATGTTTCAATGAATACTTGAATTATGACCAAAAACAAAGAAGATAAACTTACACTGTTGTACTCTTACCAGATCCAGCTCTTCATCCAGGATAAGGCTGACATGGTTTATGATCTGAGAAGGGCTAGCTCTGGTTCAATAGGAAACATCAACAAGGAATAGAGGTAAGAGTCAAGTGTACAACATACTTGCAGTAGAATACCATCAAAATTCATATAGAAATTTTTTTTTCAATGGTGTAATTTATCTGCTATTGCAGTGATTTAACTATCCCGATGATGGCTACTGGAATTTGGCTACAGTACCATACAATATTTTCTGATCCATTTTGGGCCGTGTATTTGGAAATAAATCTGATATCTGCATCAACTGTCAACTAAACACATGGATTGGAATTCCCCGGTCATTTGGATTTGCACATCATTCCAAATGCAGTATTCTTATATTCTTTTACATTTGAATTATGTGTAACACACTGTGTGTGCAACCAGCACTCATAATGTTAAATGTTAAAATAAGTGAAATGGAGGATGAAGGCTCAGGGCTGTGAATGAACACAGGTTATGGGGTGAAGAGTTACTACAGGCAAAAATAGAGGGAATGTCTGTTGCAGAACTCTAAAGGTGTGTCAGACAGTAACAGCTTGACTTATTAATGACTTAATGTATCATTTGTGTCCGTTGCAGATGGCGATATGGCTGTGCCTGTATCAGTAGCCAAACACTTGTGTATGTGGACTGTTTCAAGTGTAAACCATGTTAACACACATATCAGATATGGGTCACTTTTCAAAGTAGATGTAAACAGGTGGAAATATCAGATACAGGCACAAAAATCGGAACTGGGCATCAAGACCTGTGGCATAAACATAGACTTAGTGCTTAGACATTGTTACTTGCAGCAATATTCATGTTATTATTTGCCAAGTCTTTGTATATTTAAATTATAACAGAAAAGAGGTCATAGAATCAGTTAATATTGTTTAAGCAATATTTGAGTTTTTTTTCTCTTTTTACATGCCCTCCCTATACTGCCTCTCTGACTTCGCCAATTTCAACCCTTGGTTTTCATTTGGATGGAAAACAGAGTAATGTACTGTCATATAGTAAGGTTCCAGAACAATGACATCCACTTTTGAAAAGCACTGGGGGTAAAGAGATTTGACATTGAGGGAAACCCTCTCTTAAGGTTTAGAAAACTTGGGAGTCAGTTTTTTTTAAATAGTAGATAATGAAGTGAAATGAGATTGAGCATTGACTGCATGGTAATTTCAGACATACAGTAGGGTGTGTCAACAAATCTGTAAATGCGTACATAGATATACATTTCAGCACCCCTGGTTTAAATGTCTTACAATGAATCTGTATGTGATCGAAAACAAACCTGAACTCAAAATGGTACATCATATTTTCTTTTAAGAGATTGTGGGGGGGGGAGAGTATTTGTTGTACAGAACAAATAAAAATTGGAAACCCAAGAGAATTGTAGTTGTGAACACTGAATTTGCATTACGTTTTAGATATAATTACATACACTTTATTGGACTTTTTTTAGATTAAGTCATCTGCTGCTGTAGCCTATCCACTTAGAGGTTTGACACATTGTGTGTTCAGAGATGCTCTTCTGCATACCGCTGTTATAATGCGTGGTTATTTGTGTTACTGTCACCTTCCTGTCTAGCCCTTCTCTGACCTCTCTCATTAACAATGCATTTCTGCATGTAGAACTGCTGCTCACTGGATGTTTTTTTATTTTTCACACCATCCCCTGCAAGCTCAAGTGACTGTTGTTTGTCCCAGGAGATTAGCAGTTTCTGAGATACTCAAACCACCCTGTCTGGCACCAACAATCATTCCATGGTCAAAGTCAATTAAATCACATTTCTTGGACCCAAACACCCATGCAAATCAACCTAAAGGTGCTCACACACCAAATTTGGCGACCACATGACGCGTCGTACTCCGAAGTTTTCTGTTTAATGCATCAAGATACAGTTTAATAGGTGGTATTGTAGGTGGGTGATTGATGGCTCCATGGGATCAATACGAAGAGGGACGTAATCTACCGCAGAACAGTCGGCACCTGACTGGATAGCAATGCGTTTGTTTGTTTCTGCAAAACAAAACGGACCATTTATACACTTTATTTTATTCCTCCTAAACAATCCACTATGTTTCTGAAAGCATTTGAGGAGAGAAATAAACAATACAGCTACTGAATCTTGATTCATATTTTATCTGCATCACCTATTTTGATAGTTTTATCCTAGTTTTGTGAGCCATAAAACGAATGAAAGCAGTGCTATCCAATCAGGTGCAGACAATGTTCTGTGGGAGACTACGTCCTTCTTAGTACAGACCTCATTCCCTTCAAAAGTATCTATGGTTTATGGGAGTTTTTTTTAAATCCTTTTTTTCATCCCATGGAGCAATTTATCAGACGGAACCCACCTATAGTACTCACCATTAAACGGACAGATTTTGGGTACTATGCATCACCGTGTACGGTGGCCGGATTTGGTTTGTGAGCACCTTAACTCTCCCCATATGAAATAAAATTTCTGAATTAGAAACAATTAGGTAATTGACTGTGCAATTGCATTGCTTATGGGGACCCTCAGAGGATAACCATCGAAATACAAGTTTAAATCCCTGCAAGTCACATGGTGCAAACAAACTGGCAGCCCTACTCATAAAACAAGTAAGGAACTCATGCTCTTTTAATTTCGTCAGTTGTTTTCAGGTGCACTAGTTTCTCTTTTGACTTGTTGAGCTGCATGCTATAGCCCCAGTTAGCCACGGGGTGGAGCCATTGAGTTGTGCCATGTATCAGCCCTTAATCACCTGGCCCCTCAAGCTATGCATAGATGGAGTGCTGGCAAGGTCTGAGAAACAGTCTACTACGACGGAGGAGTTCAAACAAACATTTTTATTCTTGTACTCCATGCAATCAGGAGTGTATTACAAAAACAGAGGAATTGGCCTTGCTGTTCCAATTCCTTTGGAGGGGACTGTAGTATCTATAACATGAACACCCAAGTGAGGTTAGTACATCTATGTAATAATTAGGGCTCAAAGCAGTATATTCATAACTAACAAGTGTATTTAATGTCCTTTCCATTTTAAGATGCACTCGTGCTAGTATTAGACTGCCACAATGGAATGCAGAACAAAAACATCAGTGTGAAATATAACACTGGTTGTTATCAGAAACTAGTTATATATTTAGTCTCTGATATCTAATCTCTCAAAACTGGAAAGAAATGTGGCCTAGTTTGAAAACTGCTTTAGAGTTTGTCTGCTATTACTTTATGGAGAGATCAAACTTTCTGTGCACTCAATTGATCAATGAAAGCAGTTAATGAAACACTTAACTCGCCTCACCTTGTTGTTTCTTGGGTCTGAATCAGTTACTGATTTTAAGGTGAAAACAAAAACCAGCACACCCTGCAGCTCTCCAGGACCAGGGTTGCCGACCTCTGGGCTACGACACTCCCAATTTGAATCTGATCCTCTGACACTACAACACTTAATAGGCTTATGCATATTAATAACCAGAAATGCTGATATCATTATTTTCTGCTCAAAAAGCCAGTTTCCCCCTTGGAATTCATTCACTTTTGACAGCAAATAAAAAATACTTCCAATCACATATTGATGTTAATTCTGTGTATTATATTAAAAAGTAAAATCACTTATCTTTCTGACGTAGATGGGAATACACTAATTCGCCAAGGTACTGCATACTTGAACCCTAGCCACATTTCCTATGATATTTTATATAAGTGGCACCATTTCTGGACAGTGGAGGATCCCAGGTTTTCAGAACACCCACAAATAATTGAGACACTCTGCCCAGGGGAGGCAGAAGAGCATGATATAATTGATCCATTCACCTGTACTAGCAGTAAATAGCAATACACTAATTTGAGTAAGCACACCACAGCTGGACCCAAACAATATTTTCTATAATATTTTTGATATCCATTACATCATATAAATGTAATGAAGGGTTGTACATTTCAAAATACCCCCATATCATCGACACTGTCTAGTTGGTATAATATCAAGTTAGCTTGTTATTACATACTTTTTTTTGCTACCTTTTTTGTAATATATAACACGCATGTATAATTTTTTTGTAACATTGTGATATGTGTGTATGTTTTTAACATATATTGAATGTTTGTATTTTAAGTGTGTATATTTCTTAACATTACATGGGTGACAGGTGGAGAGGGCGGAGTCGGGAAAGCGCTCATAGGAAGTCGCTGGAACAGCGATGGAGAGATGCGTGCGTGTGTGCTGTGAACAGTGGATTGTGAGTTAAGTGGCTGCAAAGGACACAACTTCGACTTCGGTTTCGAAAATAACGTCTCAGCAAAATGTCTGGTGATGAAATAAACGTATTCCGCTGCGAGACAGAATCGGACAGCTCGTTACCGCCCTGGAAGAGAGAGATTCTGGAACGGAGAAAAGCAAAGAACCGAGGTGCATTCGACTCATTCTCCAGTGCTTTCACATCTCGGGTTAACGACGAGACGCATGGGAAGAATGGCAGGTCTGAAAAGTCTAGTACTTCTAATGGGAACTTTACAGTTACTTCTGCTTTTGCATGTAAGCGCGTTTGCACTCCTGCCTTCCTCACTCCGCTTAAAACAAACAAAAAGCCATGGTCTGCTTTCGACCACTATGACATTACTGTACCGGACAAGAATGTTTGTTGCCATAGCGAACAAGAGAGTTTGGTTTTGTCGGACAGTCTGGGCCCATTACACGATAATCTCTTTATTAAAATGGAAAGGGAGAGTAAAAAGCGCCAGGACCAAGAGAACGCTGCACGATCCATACAACACATATTAGAGTTGTACGGCGGTGTGCCTGGCATCCGCACTATTCGCGCTGAGAACATTATAATTATAGAATCCGACCCGGATTACTTGCGAATGCCTCCAGATTTTAGAACTGCCACCAAACCGCAACATAACGGTAGCTACAGCTCCCTAAAAGACCTGTTGGATCAGAAATGTACTTCAGTGACTGAGATACATGCAGAAGAAGTGGTCATCTACAATTCAAAATTAAGCAAAAGTGAGGAAAACCTGAGCACATTAGGTCATTATGGTACTGATGAGGAACTAGTACACATACAGGGCCAGGGCAGGGTCAACCGTATGCTGCAGAAGTTTGACTGTAATTATGACAAACTCCAGCCTAGGTCCCGCAGCAGCGAAAACCTGCTGGATATAGACACCCGCTCAGACAGGCGGAGACTTCAGCCTAAACCACAACTAAATCCAGTGCCAAAGTTTGTGACACCTGCAAAATCCAGCTCACCAGTTTTAAGTTCAGAACCAGTGCATACACATTTAGTCTTCCAGAGCTCAAAGTCTTCCCCATCTTCCCAATCTCATACCTTGTCTTCTGTTGAAAAGCAGGAGAGTGGTACACCCTTTTCTGTATCCCTCCAGTCTGAGTGGGAGGGGGAATCCAGTACACCAGTGAACGTGAGGTTTCCGACTAAACTCTCGAGAGGGAAGTGCTGGGATGCTCCAGAAGAGTCTTCCAAACCCAAAGTGCCAAGCTCTTTGGGGAGACCCAGCAATGTTCCAGACGGTCCATCTTGTCGCCTGTCGCCCCAGTCCTCTACCTTTGAAATCCGCCCCGCTCCTCGCCCGGACTTGTCCTTGTTGCCAGACGACGACATCCAGGCACGTGCCCTTGCCAACCTGCGCCTGCAGTCCCGCAACTCTTTCACCGTCATACCGAAATGCAGGATGCCTGTGTTGTCCAAAGCTGAGCCTTCAAGTCCCATCAAACCTGCATCCTCTCCTTCCCCACAACCCGTAGCACCTGAGCCTCTGGCCACTACAGTGCCAAAGCCCACACCCCCAGCCTTGCCTCCACGCTCACCTAGTCCCCCCAAAAAAGAGGAGATGGTTCCCGGGCATGCTGTAACAGAGCTGCCTGAACCAGATGTCCCTGTGAATCCTTGTGCCTCGCCCTCATCATCCACCGTGGACTTCACACTGGATCCCCCTATGCAGTTGACGCTACCCAAAGAGCCCCTTTGTATAGACCAGCTGCCAGTCACTAATATAGATGATGTAGTTGTAGAGCCAGTGTGGGCTGCTCCAAGCTCTTTGGTTCACCAGCGGAAGGGAAACACCTTCACGGTGGTGCCTAAACGTAGGCCTGACTCCCAGGTTGCGTCTCTGGAGCCCCAAGAGCCTGGGGCTGACCGGCCAAATCCCACCCAGGTGCCCAAGCAGCCCCCCTATGCAGAGCTTGGTTCACTCCTAAAGAAACGCTATCCTAAAGCAGAAGAGATAGAGGTCATCGGTGGATATCTCTCTCTCAGCCGTTCATGCCTTTCCAAAACCACTACCCGCAAGAAGGTAAGCATCTTAACATGTGCACAGGCTATAGTACTGAACTGGTGTTCTATTAATTGTAGAACAGTGTTAAGCACTCAAGGCATCTGTTAAGATATACCATTTTTATTGAAAAGCCGGTTGGATTACCACCTTATCTTTTCAAAGGTATGCACTGTATACTTTGGCATCTTATTTGGGTGTACTTATTAAGGTTCAACTGAATCACAATATCCATCACCTACCTTCATGTGTTCTTGTACATTTTGAGACAACAAAATGCCTTGGCACTGTTAGTCATGTAAGCTGGTGCTGTTGATCTGCCATGTTTTGTGTGGGTGCAGTAGATTTGTTTACATTCACAGGCAGGTAGTTTAGTAGGCTTCCTGACACAGATTCAATCAACATTCATCCTTAAGTTGAATTTACATTATTTCATTCAGAAAGACAGTTTAGTCAGTTCAGCTATTACTACATCTAAATTGTCAAACTGAGTTCATGATGACAAAGCGAAATGTTTTTAATATAAGGCCACAAAGGGAGATTCATATGTGGAATGGAGTTCACTGCCCTACAGGCTGCACCACACACTCTCACTCCATTTTTATATATCCTAACAATGTTATATGTAATGGTTGCATATGAAACTAGTCTCAGTGAAACAGGCATTTCAGATGCAAACATGGGAGAGGATTCAGACTAATCTTTAAACAGATTGTGTTGGCTGTATTATTTCCTAATACTTATAGGCAAGCCTGCAAACAGACAATGCATGCCATGTTTAATTTTTTTATTATATTTTATCATTGTGCAATTATTATATATTTGGTAGAAATTAATGTTCTTTTAAATTGGCTTATACAGCATGTGATGGTGTAATATGAATGTCCAAGTTACTATTCAAAATCAACTCCTGAGTGTTTTTTGCAGTGCATGATTGTTCCCTAAACATTATTGGTTGGTTGATACTTGAAATCACAGCCTCAAATCTAGATTACTTTAAATCAGTAGATTTGTTGTGTGTATGCTGTAGTACTGCTGAAATCTGTTTTTGTTCTGGAAATCAGAAGAACTGAAAGTCATAAGCATTTAGGGCCGTTGCATATTCCTGGAAACCTTTCATTCTCTGATTCCATATTCTGTAAATGTAGAGTACATTTAGCTGAACAGATCCCTGTCAATGTAAGAGGCTTCTAATTTACTCATCTGACTTACAGTGGGCTCCAGAATAATTGACACCCTTAATAAAAAAGGCTACATATGATAAATACAGATGAGCTATGTTATGTTCAAACATATAGGACTATATGAAGATACTATACTTTTATTTAAATATTTACTTTGATGTTTCAGTGTTATTTTCATTCAGTAATCTCATGAAAACTATAGGTGTTCGCACCCCTAACAATTATTGTAAATAAAATCAAATTTAAATGGCCAATAAAATGTTACTTAATTTAGTTAATCTCAGTCTAAAGGAACTATATTGTGTAATCCCATCAATTCCTATTTCATGGGAAAAAAAGAAATGCCTAAACCGTTAAACATACCTCTTAGTACTGTAAGGGCAAGAATAAAAAAATAAAAAACAAATGGAAGAGGACGCAAGTGCATTTTATCCCCACGGATGGTGAGGAAGATGGTGAGTGATGCCATAAAGAGCCTTTGGATCCTGGGTTAAGAACTGCAGAGATTGGTTGCATCTTGTGGTCACACCAAGTCACAAAGAGAACCATAAAACGGTTGGTTGCACAAAGACAGCCCTTACTGAGCACAATAAACAAAACCAAGCATCTGAAATTTGCTAATCCTCACCTCATTGAAATTTTAACTGGGAACTGTGTGCTATGGTCAGATGAGACCAAAATTGAATGTTTTTACCACACACACCATCAATGTGTTTGGAAATAAAAGAGGAATGCATACAGGGAGAAGCCAGTGTTCCGGGGGACTATTTAAGATCAATGGCATAATGAATACAACAAAGTAGAAGACAATTCTGGCAGAAAATCTGGTTGGCTCTACTAGGAAGCTGAGACTTGGTTGTAGTTCAATTATCCAGCAGGACAATGACTCCAAACATGCATTATTCACATCACATCCATGTTCTGCAATGGCCATCTCAGTCTCCAGACTTCAATCCCATCAAACTTAAGAAGGGGGTCCATAAGCACAAACCCAAGGATATCAATGATTCTCAAAGGTTCTGCATGGAGGAATGGTCAAAAATCCCTCCAAATGTGTTCTCTAACCTTATTACAAATTATAGGAAAAGACTCTTTGTAAGGAGTGGTTGCACAAAGTATTAAACCAGGAATGCCAATAATTATGAAACCTGTTTTTTGGAGAAATACATTTTTTATTTGAAAAATCTAAGACGGATTGATTCCATTGAATAATGAATAAACCACTTGGCCTTTGTCTAGAGCAAATTACAGTTTACATTCTTATTACATACAATACATTTATAGCTGGATATTTACAGGTACAGTGGTGTGCTAAAATATGGGCACCCCTGGTCAAAAAGGCTTTTAAAATTAATATCTAAGTGAACAGATGCAAACCATTATATAAATATAATCCATTAATCAGATTAATGAAATAGGCCCTAGTTCTTATCTTTGTTGTACTGTTAGCACTAGAAATTGTACTTCCCTCTAGGGTCTTCAGTGCACTTATCCCTGGTTATGGGTATGCACTTTGCACTTTGATCTATGTTGCTCTGGATAAGTACATTACAGTACATGCCAATAATGTACTGTAATGTAATGAATTCACCTCCATACGTAACAGTTGGTAAGGTGTTCTTCTCAACAAAGACTTGACCCTTTTTTCTCCAAGCATACCTTCTTTAGTGATGGCCAAAAAGTTCCATTATGTTTTCATCAGTCCAAAGCACATTGTTCCAAAAGGCTTCAGGCTTCTCAATGTTTTCTTTTGCATACTTCAGATGCTTAATTTTGTCTTGGTCATTCTCCCTGGCAACTCTGCCTTGTAGGTCTTTGTTGTTTAAAGTATGTTGTATTGTTGTCCTGTGAACAGCTAGACCTGTTTTTGCTACTCTTTTGCAACGATGTGTGGGTGCATTTCTCTCCAGGTCTCGGCCATTCTATCTGAAAACGTTCTTGTCTTCTGGACCTTGCCTTGACTTCAACTGTTCCATTCATTTTTCATTTTTAATAATGTTTGTGTCAGTGGCAATAGGTTTGAAACATTTAGAGTTTTTGTAGCCTTCTTGGAGGAAATTAACCATCTTCATTCTGAAATTATAACTGTTTAGAGGGAACCCATGGTTGTTCACACCAGATAGAACAGCCACTGCAGTTGGATACTTTAGGCATGGAGTTATAGAAGGCCCTGAAATTATACTCACCTGACTCATTGAAGCCCTAATTAGTAAATCACCTGGGTCCGGGCCTTGGTAATCGTCTTTTTTATAAAAGTAATAACGAATAATCCAAAAGGGTTCCCAAACATTTGCACAAGGCCCTTCCCCTTTTTTTTTTATATATAATTTATAAACGGTAAAAAATAAAAAAGCAATCTTGCTTTAAAATTTTCAGAAAGGTCTCAAATGTAACTCCTTTAGAGTTCCTTTAGAGTACAGATTTCCTTTTGATCATGTACAGATTCATTGTAACAGACATGTAAACCAGGGGTGCCCAAATTGTTGCACTCCAATGTACAACTCAGGTTAAGTACTTTGCTCAATGCTTGCAGTAAGTATGTTTTCTAAGTTCCATGACCATTATGCTACACTGCTATCCTGCAAGAAGGAAAGGGCATGAGAGAGGGCGTGAACTCACTTTGCTTTACAGTACAGTACAGTACCTATATGGGCCAATCGATATTCATTTGGACATAAAATTCCCTTAATATCTTGGATTTTCCTGAACCTGTCCGCAAAGAAGCTCGCTATGGAGGAATGATATCTAACATTTATTTGAGATTTGGGTCGCATTTGTTGCTTTTAAGAAATCAAAATGACCATTCTGGAGCATGTTTTGGCCCCAAAGATACCTTCATTAATGTGCTGTAATTTGTATACGTCATACCGACCATTATAGTCCTGATGGGGTGTGCAGGAAACGGTGATTTTCTATGTTATTTTTGTACAGTAATTTATTAATTTAGAAAATTTCTAAGTAATTTTGCTAATTTTGCTCCTCAATATTGACAATATTATTTGGCTCATATTGGTATTGGTAGATGGCAACTTAAAACAATCTTCTCAGCAGCATTGGCCAATAAGCTATGATAATGGCCTGTGATGGCTCATTAGGATGATGAAGCAGAGGAAATGCATTTGATCAGCTGCTGATGATCTAAATTAAGTGCATAGGTCATGCTCAGAAAAGAAGCTTAATCATAGTCTGAACCTTTTTATTTCTTATTTTCAATATTATTTACCCGCCAAAATCAAGGACAGATACTTGGTAGCTGTCTAGGCCTATGCTATGCTTAATTTGGAAAGGCTGTTGAATTATCTTTATGCAAAGATAATGTTATATATTTCTTCTTCATAGGCTGACTGCTGTGCCAATTTACTTATTTTTGCTATAATGTAAAACAGGGAGGTAACGGTATCAATATCAGCCAGTATCGCCTGCCAAATATCAGTTAATGATATTTTCCACAGAAATATTTCAATGTCAAACAAACAATGCAGACAATCATCAGACCAACAACAAATGCAGACAAGCAACTACCAAAGCAATATTTTGACTGTAATGCTCAATAGTAGCACAATCCAAGCAGCCAAGTACTGCAGATCACAGAGAACATGCACCACATGTTCTACAGAGCTTATTTCAGTGTGATGTAACCTAAACAAGAATAGCTGTGGTCATATTCCATCATGCATTCCACTTTTTCAGAATAATGGAGACATGGAGATGGAACATTATTCTGAATACTGTGTGCTCTAAATGCAGTTCATGTTTGTATTTTCCAACAGAAAATATAGAATGTTTCAGCCTGTGCTGTTCCATCTCAATCTCAAACAGTGGAATGTAGGTGTCAGTGTAATTAAGAGGCATTTTGGAGTGGTAGTTATTTCATCAAGCGTGTTTCCCTGTTTACGCATCTTTGTGCATACTTGGTTGAGCAATATTAAGTATCTGCCCAGATTCCATACCAAGGTGGGAACCAAGTGGTAGTACTTGTGTATTAAGTAGCATGTGTATTAAGCCTTTACCTTTCATTTAACCAGTGCAAATGAAAGTGATGTGTGTGTCACGGTAGCCTGTAAGAGGAGCCAGTCCCACTGCTGTGAAGCGTCCCTGTTTTGGTGCCCAGAAAGCAGATGGTGTGCCTGAAATACCCCCACCCCCACTGCTTGTGCAGCTTCTGTGTTACAGGAAACCTGTAGGTGTGGCGTCAGTTTCGCTGGCTGCCCTTCTGCTTCTCTACCACTCCCACTTCACTCTTTCCACTTTCCATGCCCACCTCTCCATTTTGTCTGGTTGTTTGTTCATTTGACAGCAGTAGGGCGACATCGTTATATTCTTAATAATAAGCAGCCTACATGTCAGTGTAGATTGACATGTCAGTTTAGAGTTGTGTGTTTGGTTATCCTGCTGCAGAACTGAGTGTAATTTCTTCACAAAAAACATCAAAAAAAGGGTCTGCAGTCAGGTAACTCCAGATAATATTCAGGTCACCTTGGACAAGGCATTCCCAAAGCAAATAGTTTGCTGCACACACAAGTAGTTGATTTTGATTTAGACTTAGTACTGTGAACAATAGTTTTGTATGGGCCCCATTTTTTTCCTTTAAGAGAAAATGTTGACGCCGTTATACATTTTTTTCATTCCTGAAGGTGGACCTCGGCTGTGTGTAAAAGTCCACACTGCCTTTTAATTATTTACTTCCCCTATACTTGAACTGTGCCCCATTCCTCAGCCTTTACAGCCCCTGCTGTGTGATTCCTTCAGTCTCTCCTGTTCTTTGCTCTTTCATTCTACTTTTCATTTTTCCCCTCTTTTCTTCCTGCTGTCCTCCCTTTGTCCTCTCTTGTGAGGCTCTCTCCACCACCGCCAACATTTTCTTGGCAATTTTAGAGGTTCTAGCTGGTGGAAGCCTGTTTCTTCCATCACCTTGCCATCACATGTGATCACATGGTGGAATAAATGTGCATAACTTTAATTTGTTAATTAGTTCCAGTTAGTTGGTGCCTTTATCACGTTGGACCTTTTTGAAGAAACCAAGGATCTCATTAGGGATCCTTTGCTTTAATGAGGTGTTCCAGGATTCTGCTTAGAAATGGAAGTGTGTTTTACTTATGAGTCTGAGCAGTACTGCCAAAGTGGCCCGACTTATCAAGCTGAACATTGTGTTTTTATGTCATACGAAATCTGTCATACAAGACATACAATACATTCAATGGCCACTTTATTCAGTCCACCTATCTAGTACTCAGTATTATGTATATTCCATCCTTGTTCCATCCATGTTTCCTTTCCATTACAATTAACCACTGAACTAAATAATTAGTCCTCCAGGGGAATAATTGAAATTCAAGTTTAAATACCCGTGGGTCACACTACAGACACCTATGGCATCAGATGTACTCTACAACACATCCACGCTTAACCTACAATAACAAGATGGTACCAATCCTGTCATAATAGCATTACGCTCCGGTGCTTACCATTTCCTACCACATTATGTGGGATCTTTCCTGTTCTACACATTAAATATCTAAATATTACAATGCAAAATGTACTAGTCATCAAACTCACATGCGTATACCCGTATGTATTTTCCAGTTGTCCAATCTACCATTTTATTCTATTTTACAGTAATAAGGATAATTATTATGTGTTATGAAAACCAACTAGTTGAGAACATCTGTTTGACCCCATTCCTACCATATTATTATGCACTCACTATATGTTTGCATTGGTTGGCTCTTCCATCAGAAAATGGAAGAAAATGGTTCAATTTGAACCTCAATATCTCACTCATTTTTAAAACCAATCTCAGTGCCATTTCACAGGTCTACTACAATAGAAACAGGCCTGCCAACCTCTTTCTCAATCCTGTGCTTTCATGCAGACTTACCATAGCCATCCATAGCACATCTTTATTCATACACAGAGCTTGAAAGCTCTCATGGCTTGTTATACAGGGTAGATTTGTAATGGAATCACAATATAGTCCATCATCAAAGCAATCACAAGTGAAGTGTTTGCTGCGTTCGTCCTACAGTGCTCTAAGTTTGAGGTCTTTCGGAAAACTGTGAAAACTACAACTTGTATCTGTATTGTTCTTGGCCTGCTTGAGGCAGCCAACAAGCTCAATGAGGCATTTTAAATATTGACATTATTAGACATAAGTCAGCTCTTGTTCAATTTGTAGTTATATCTGCACTGAAATGTAAACCACTGCAACCATGTGATGTTACACTCCCTAGATGCTTGGTGAACTTAAATATTGTGGCGTCCAGGAAATTCAAGCCTGGATAAGCCCCTAATTTTGTGGTAAATAAAATAAAAACTAAATCTCAAAAAACAAAAACTAAATCTCAAAAAACAATCTGCTCTTTTCCTAAGGCATATCCCCTTTTATTACTATTACCACTACTGAAGCTATTACTTTCCATTTGATTTGTTAAAAAATGTGCTCTTAATGGACCTGCCTGAATTCAAAAAACGTTAAATGAAAGAAAAAAATTAAATTAGACATACTGCTCTTCAGATACACACAACCCATAATCATGGCGACCAACAGAAAAGGGTATAGCAAAGGAAGACATGACCCAGGATTTAGGCTAACCCCTCTCCCTCCTCTGCCCACAGTTGAAGATTTCCTTCAATGAGTCAAGCCTTCACAGTACTTTCGAGTACCCCTCAGAGAGCAGTCTAGTGGATGGAGGGGAGGTTGAGGATGAAGAAGAAGAGGAAGGCGTTCCTGCCACCACAAGATTCCAGATCCCCCGTCCCAGTTATATAAGCTCCCCTACCAACTCCACTAGTAACATTGGTGAGAGAGAGAAAGAAAATGTACTGGGAGACTGAAGTTTAATTAAAAGGATGCAATAAGGTTTTACATACCAGCTTTGGTACATATCTGCAATGGCTCAGGAAACCGGTTCAACACACCAGTGGGGTGTGGATGGCTGTAGGTGCAATAGGAATCATAGAGGTGGTTGTGAGGAGTATGTAGGACTGTGGCTCCCTAACTCATTCCTGGGGGCTCCCTGTGTATGCTGGTTTTTGTTCCAACCAAAATTGCAATCTCAGAATTTTAACAGTTTCATTTGGCTAAATTAGGTGCTTCATGTTTAAAGGGGTTATGTAAGCCACATTATGTTCAATATAGCTATGCATGCCCTACATAATAAAATTCACAATATAAAGTTCATATTGTGCTATATTGCAAACGACTGCATAAAAATAAGTAAATTGCTAAATCATCTAATTAAAGCCTGTGTTGAATCAATAGGCTCCTAATTGGTGAAAGTGTGGACACCTGGCTACTAAAACTAACCATCAGGAAGATAATGGAAAAAATTACAGACAAAATGATAAAGAGCCAAATCTGTATGATGTTCATTATTCATGAAATAACATAAATAGGAGCAAAAATGTATTTATGTAATTGTTTGCAATATAGCACAATATGAACTTCATGCCATGCCAAATTAACTGCTTGTTAAAATTCTGAGATTGCAATTATGGTTGGAAGAAAACCAGCATACGCAGGGGGCCCCTAGGACCGAGTTTTGGAAATGTGACAGGTTTTTTTGTTCAGCGGACAGTAGAGACACCTGTTGGTCAGAGTAGGCGAATGTATCCTTTTATGTGAGAGATTCTATATTAATAGGTTTTCACTTGTTTTTATGTAAATGTTAGCGACTGATCTATTATATCCCCTCTTTTCATGTCTAATTACAGATCTCTCCAGTTACACTCCCAAGCACTCTGTGGATTTCAGTGCTTGGCAGGAACATAAGAATGATGTCCATGTCGTTTCTGGGGATTGCAACACAGAAGGTGCTGAGCTGTGTCTAGAGGAAGTCATGGTAAGATTTACCACTTTTTTAATGAGTGTAGAGCTTTGGCTGTTTTTAAACATTCATCTATTTTGACAAAGGAATATATTCAGAAACGTGTTCATAAATATAGGTCTGGCCTGTATTCTACACTCTGCAGTCAGGTCATATAATTGTTCATTTTGCCACCAAATTATAGTAATGCGATGTTTTGTACGACAGCACGTGATCTCATGATTGTCATAATCAGTTATTTATTTAACTCAAGCTTCCTTACTTCCTCAGCTCACCCCAGCTGTTGGGTCCCCCGTCTCAGACTTCCACAGTGACCCCGCGCTCTACTTCTGACATACCTAGACCACATGGTGAAAGCCGCAGCCAGGTGGCAGCCATGAGCTACAGAGTGCCACAGGACCAAATCCACACACAGCAGCAACTCTGCCCAGAACTGAACACACAACCTCTAGGCTTCTGGAAAATCGCCCTGCAATTCTCTATTGAATTTAATAGCCATCGTACCCAAAACCTGAACAATTGAGTTCAACCAAGTAATTCACCAGACACAAAGCACCCAACTCTCAATTAAATATGCATCACCATATGGTGACTTGGAGCTAGCAAAGAGTCAAACATAAACTGGCTGTGCCAATAATTGTACCTACAGAAAGAAATTGTACTTTCCAGAAAACAGTTCTTACAGAAAAGGTACTGCTCTATGGCAGGGACAGAAAACTAGGCAACAAAATTTTTTAGGAGAGTTTTTATTCATTGACTTTAAGTGAAGGCTGGAGGTTGCCATAATCCTTCCTTTAAGTCTGCATCTGTGTATATGAATCCTCCTTGACCTGGAACACAAATCTATACTTTTCATGCATGTGTATGCTCTACAATACTAGATATCATTCTGGCCATTCCACATTTAAAGACTCTGATGTATTACTCATGTGTCTTATGTCCCAAGTAATAGGAAAACAACATTTATTTACATTGTACATTCTGTGCTATGAAAAAGTATTTCCCTTTCCTAATTGCCTCGATTACTGCATATTTGCATATTAGGCAAAGGAACCGAGTAAATGCAAACCCCATTTAAAAACCCCATTTATCATTTAATTAATAAAGTTATGAAATACTTCACATGGGCAATATGGGTAATTGCCCCCTTAGTTACATAATCAACCAATTAACCTCAATTAATTAATTTAATTGATCTTTGGATTCAGCTGACTAATTGCATCCAGCCCTGTTGAATCTAAACCTTACTCATATTGAACCTTTATGGAGCGGATTTAATGGCAATAGCATTTACACGTTTTGCACATCATAAGTTTATTTTCTGAACTGTAAAACCCAATCCACATGTGTATTGCAAATTGTTAATGTATTTTGTGAATTGCAAAACACAACACTTGTTGTAGGCATAACAAAATTACAAATCCTGTTCTATGCATACAACGCATTTTGGCACAATTGTTCTATGTAGGACAGGAAACAAATCACAATCGCCAATGAAAATTAAGGTATCCTGACTTGAACCCAATAGAGATGCTGTGGCAGGACCTGAAACAAGCAGTTTGTACTTGAAAATTGTTTGTCTGAATTAAACCAATTATGCAAAGAAGAAGGGGCTAAAATTCCTCCACAGCAGTGTAAAAGGCTGATGTCAAATTATTTGAGGCATTTGGTTGCAGTCACTGGTGACGAATATGCAATAATAGAGGAAATCAGGAAGGCCAATACCTTTTCATGGCACTCTATTATACTTATATGTTCAATAATTAGGGCTGTCAAAATTAATGGGTAAAGTCTTGAAATTAATGTAATGCCTGCTTAATCCCCCCCCCACCCCCCCCCCTCCATTGGCTGTGGCAATTATAACCAATTCTCAACCAATGAGCTTGTATAGTTTGGTATTGTACAGCTATACAATGTTTCAGTGTCGGTCTGAAGTACTGAAGTTGGAGAACAAAGCTTTTCATTTTCTCATCTAATATGTGTAATAAATTTCAGTTCTCTCCATTTATTGCTGACAAACTTTTTCCATGTCAAATATTTTTTTTATATATGTTGAAGAAAAGCTAATTTCTCTCTCTTTTATTACATTAGGTGAAGTAAACCTTGGCAAACTGTGATATTACTTTATAAGTGGCATACGCTGTATTTAGAGGAAGTCAGAAGTACGTTAGGGGGTTGTATTCTATTGTATTATTGAATTGACATTTTTACCGGAACGGAAATTTAACTGAAATTCTTAATGAAAGTAATGTCAAAATTCTAAAAGCCAAAATCTTCTATTAGGTTAAATTGAGTTGCATCCAGGCCATTATATTTATTTTGTTACTTGCAAGTAAATAATTGAGGTCTATTTAAATGTTATGTCAATATGAATTAATATATCTAGCACTGTATAGAAATGTAAATTATAATTGATCTTTTGCGAGTTTAAATTTCATTTTGTCATTTGGCAGCCCTAATAAAACCAAGCAATACACTGTAGTAACTAGGAATTACAACCATATTGCATATTCTTTTCCAAAACTACATACAGTACACACACACACACACACACACACACGCACACACACAAAATGTGAATTTCAAGAGGGTGTGTTTTTAAGGAAAAAATGGTAACCAGAAAAATGTATCTGCAGTCTGATACATGGATGACAAATAAAGAAACATGCTCAAAAAGGTTTAATTTTTTGTTTGGCTCTACAGTGGCATGACAAAAAGATGTACTTATCAGTGTAAAGCTAGCCACAATAAGAAATCAACTTCCATTGTAATTTCCTGACCAAGTTTTGAAATAAATGTCAAGATTACTTACATTATTGGACTATTGGCTATAATTTTCATGTAATTCTACTTCAATAAGCATGGAAAAACCATATGATTTCATATAAAACAAACATAATAGTATGGCTTATTGTAAAAGCTTACAAGTTAGTTGATCCACAATTTCAATACTTTTGGTCCAAAATAAATACACATGCAAATTAGGTGCTTTTTTGTCCTTAATTTGCAGAAGACACTTTTAAAAAAAATATGTTATAGGGTTGACACGCCTTTAGATATTAAGTTTTCATGTTATGCCTACTATCAGCAACAGCAAACCTCTGAGTATGATCAGAAGATAGGTCTAACACGTGAATTCTTAATGTTGCCTATCATTTTCTTTTTCACCTCAAATATTACTTGTCTTCCCATTTGTTTCATCACATGACTGAAAAACTAAAAATGAAAATTAAAAAACTAAAAAACGAAATTGCATAATAGTTGTTGCACAGACCTGGGTCCTGGAAATAGGTTGAAAGTACAGAACATTAGAGAACCAAACATACTGGGAAAGAAGTTCTGAAATGGTCATTGTGAACTAGCTCTAAGTGCCAGACATTTTATTGTTTCCCCCAATGTGTGTTTCCCTCACAGTCCCTCCAATAACAGACTCTCCAATGGTGAGAGTTCCAACCAACGGGTATCAGGGAGCATGTGACAAATGCTGGGGGAGGTGGGATGCCTGTGTCTATTGATTCATATTTCCTCAAAATTCCCCCCAAAGCAATTCAGTACCCAAAACCTAAAATTATGCAGCAGATACAGCAACAGATATATACAATCGGACGACTGTATGATACAAAAATAAATTCATAATTAATCAATCCGTGTGCAAGTTTCTGAACTGAGCAACAATCCTCATTTGATAACCTATTACCATATATATATATATATATATATATATATATATATATATATATATATATATCAGATGAAGTAAATAGCAATGTATTTATCTGTATGATGTGGAATAAGTTAGTCTTATTATCGGTTCCATCAAAACAGAATTCACACAAAAATAAATACAAACACTTTGAGAAAATAACAGTAGTAGCCTAAAATAACTGAAGCGAGAAAAGGTGCCAGTTTAGATCAGAACTGAATACTGCAGATTTGCACATTATTTATTTTTTATTATATTATTTCAGTACACTCAGTGACCAATTTATTAGGTAGACCTGAACTCCAGGGCCAGGTTCAGCCCGCCAAACATAGAAAAATATTTATTTAAACTGAAACATAGGCCTATATCATACACCCCTGACACACCCATGAAACGGGAGCAAACATACCTCAAAGCCTGTTCTAAAACATTGCAAACCATGGAAAACATATCGTTCAACAATGAAGCCATAGCAAAACATTATCAGATTTAACATGTCCCAGCTTGTTAATGCAAAAATTTAATCAATATTCAATATATAAATATATAAATATCAGAATGGGGAATAAATGTGATCTAAGTGACTTTGACCATGGACTGATTGTTGGTGCCTGACAGAAACTGCTGATCTCCTTGGATTTTCACACACAACAGTCAAACACACAAAACTTTGTTCACACACAACAGAGTTTGCAGAGAAATGGTACGAAAAACCAGCAGCATTTCTGCAAAAACTTGTTAATGAGAGAGTTCAGAGGACAAGGGCCAGATTGGTCGAAGCTGAAAGTGACGCAAATAAGCACACATTACAACAGTGGGATGCAGAAGAGCATCTCTGAACACACGACACATCAAACCTCTAAGTGGATAGGCTACAGCAGCAGAAGACTTGAGTCTAAAAAATAAGTCTAAAATACCTAATAAAATGCTCACTGAGTGTATATAATTTTTATTTAGCTAATGCAAATTTCTCAAGCCAAGCAGTAGCCTCTTGATCTAAATTGTGGAGGGAGATTAGACCTCCTTTCAGTCTTTGGAGAGGGCAGGCTTCAATAATATGCTCCATAGTTTG
Source organism: Conger conger (assembly GCF_963514075.1). NCBI lineage: Eukaryota > Metazoa > Chordata > Actinopteri > Anguilliformes > Congridae > Conger > Conger conger. The sequence goes on from NC_083770.1 coordinate 25,641,651, forward strand.
CTCCTCATCACAGGGACACAGTGGGCTTGGGCTGCTTCCCCATCTGTGAAGGCTGGCCAAGCAGGGACCCTGACCAGTCCTGAATCTGTTTAAGATGGACCACTGTCTCCTAGGGAGGTTGGTGCCAGGGACTAGTTGGGTCGGGTCTGACACTAGATGTTTGTTTGGGATGTCTTTGGATTCCCATTCTGTTGCCCAAGCAGACATGGCATCAAAGTCAGTAGGTGGAGGGTCCTTCCAAATTGGACGTCTAGATCGGAGACATGCGGGTGGTGGGTTGTAAGTGGGGGGAATCTTTGACCTTTTGGAGCATCCTATAGGTGAGTTCAGTTCGTCTGATATCGGGGGGAAGTATGTTAGATAAGACAGAGAGCCAGGTGACTGGTGTTAACCGGATAGTCCCAGTAATGATTTGCATAGTGTTGTTTAGTTGGGTGTCTACTTGGTGTGTGTGGGGTGACCTGGACCAGACAGGGGTGCAGTATTCTGCTGCAGAATATGACACGGCCAGAGCCAAGTGTACTCTGAACCTCCTATTGTTGAGCAGAGTTTGGATGGTGGCTGTTGCCCAGGCAGGGAGCATTTTCCTGAGTTTCAGCAGGAGGCCTTTATGCCAGACCATATCGTAGGCTGCTGTGAGATCGAGAAACACAGTCCCTGTTTTGAGCTTGCTCTCCAGGCTGTTTTCAATGTAGGTGGTTAGGGCCAGTACTTGTTCCCCTGTACTGCGTCCTTTGCGGAAACCGGCCTGATCTACATTAAGTTTTGACTCTACTTCTGTGGATATACGCTGTAGTATTAGGCATTCCAAGATTTTAGAGGGGACACAGAGCAGAGAGATTGGGCGGTAGCTTGCTGGCAGTTTATGGTCTTTGCCAGGTTTTGGTATAGCAATTACTTTTGCTGTCCGCCACTTCTTAGGGATTGTGTTCGTATGTACAATCCGGGTGTAGAATTTGGCCAGCCAGGTAAGAGCTTTGGGACCAAGGTGTTTCATGAATTCTGGAGAGATGTTGTCATAACCTGCTGCCTTACCACATTTCAGTCCCTGCAGGGCTTTCTCCAGTTCGTTGACCATGAAAGGCTCAGGGTTTTGTTCCTTGCTGGGATGTTTGCCTTCTGCCTTCAGTTCAGTTAAGATTGCTCTTCTGGTGTCTTTGTCTTGGGCTGCCTTTGCAACAGACAGTAGGTGAGTCGCGACTTGGTTGGGGGTGACAGAGGGTCGGCTCTGGGTTGGGGGTTTCTGTGCAGCTCCAAGGCAGCGGATGAGACTCCAGCATTTCCTGCTGGAGTGGGCGAAATTAATCTCTGAGACGGTCTCCTCCCATTTCTTGCGCCATGCTGTGTTTAGTGATTCTATGAGGTGGTCTGCTAGATTGGGGTCCCCTGTTGTTTCATAGGCATGTAGGAGGGCAGCGCTTTCCTCATCCAAGCAAGGGACATAGAGGGGGTGGTAGCCTCTGGGGATTGCCGTGAGACCAGCTTTGTAGACGGCACCACAGAAGCGATTGTATGCTTCATCTACAGTGATGTTTTGGAGGGGGATGGTGACAACACTTTGTTCCAGAGCTTCGCTATATCTCGCCCAGTTGGCTTTCCGGAAATTCCATCGCATCTTCCTGGGGCTGTTTATGATGGGGAGTTGTAGGCCAATGTGAATGAGTGATGGCTGATGTTGACTGTGTGGAAAGTCATCAAGGATGAGAGTCTGT